>NW_028289367.1:0-76575 GCF_059628265.1 Tinamus guttatus
TCCCCCTCAACAAAAAATGACGTCACAGGTGGTTTTAAGGAAAAAACCCTCAGTTTGGGGGCCTTTATTGGACCAAAATTGGGAGGAATACACCCAAAATGTGCCTGGTGGGGACGGGGACACCCTGGACGGAGCCTTTGGTGTCTCCTTGTCCCACGTCCCCATCTGCCCCCATGTCCTGTTGTCCTTGTCCCCATCGCGGTGGCCGGGTCCTCGTCTCATCCGTGCGTCCCCATGTCCGTGTCCTTGTCCCCGTCGCTGTCCCGTGTCCTCGTCCCCGTGTCCCCGTGTCCTCGTCCCTACGTGGGCAGACTCAGCTTCTTGCCCTTGAGGACTGCGGGGGGACACAGGGACACCGTTGTCACCCCCTCTGGGGACACAGGTGTCCCAGGGGACCCATGATGACATTGGGGACCAGGAGACCCCCATGGGGACCTATAACCCCCCCAATGGGGACCCAGAGGACCCCAGGGACCCCAAGTGACACTGGGGACACAGAGACCCCCCCCTAGGGACCCCCAATCCCCATGAGGACCCCATGGAGATCCCCAGAACACCCATAGGTGACCCCTAACCCCCATGGACACCCCATAGGTGACCCATAACCCCCCTGGAGATCCTGTAGGTGACCCATAACCCTCCAGGACAACCCATGGAGATCCATAAGCCCCCCGGACACCCCATAGAAGACCCATAACCCCTCTGGACACCCATAACCCTCCCGAAGACCCCATAGAAGATCCATAACGCCCTCAGACAGCCACAGAGACCCCAACCCACGTGGATACCCCATGGAAGACCCATAACCCATTGGACACCCCATAGAGACCATAACTCTCTTGAAGACCCCATAGATGACTTCTACCCAACTGGAGACCCATAGAAGACCCATAACACCTTCAGACACCCCATAGAAGACCATAACTCTCTTGAAGACCGCATAGAAGACCCTAGCCCCCAGACACCCCAAAGAAGACCCATACTCTCCTGAAGACCCCATAGATGACACCTAATCCAACTGGAGTCCCCATAGAAGACCAAAACTCTCCTGAAGACCCATAGAGGACCCCTAGCCCCCAGACACCCAAAGAAGACCATAACTCTCCTGAAGACCCCATAGATGACACCTATCCAACTGGAGACCCCACAAAAGACCCATAACCCCTCTGGACACCCATAACCCTCCCCAAAGACCCCATAGAAGATCCACAGAAGATCTTGAAGACCCCACAGAACAAAAGACCCCCGAGGAGACCCCCAACCCAACTGGAGACCCCATAGAAGACCCATAACACCCTTGTACACCCCATAGAAGACTCAAAACACTCCTGAAGACCCCCATAGAGGACCCCTAGCCCCCCAGACACCCCAAAGAAGACCCATAACTCTCCTGAAAACCCCATAGATGACACCTAATCCAACTGGAGACCCCATAGAAGACCCATAACACCTTCGGACACCCCATAGAAGACCATAACTCTCTTGAAGACCCCATAGATGACCCCTCACCCAACTGGAGACCCCATAGAAGACCCATAACACCCTTGTACACCCCATAGAAGACCCCCAAACCTTTCAAAAGACCCCAGAGAAGACCCCAACCCTCCTAGACGCCCCCCCAGACGCCCCCCTTGGCCCTGGCACCGGTGGCGCCGTAGAGGTAGAAGAAGTCGCAGTAGAGGATGGTCTGCACGAGGCCGGCGAGCAGGGCGAGCAGGTCCACGAAGCCCTCGGCCACGTAGCGCCACAGCCAATGGGCCACGTAGAGGGCCCGGTAGAGGCCCAGGGCCACCAGGTAGTGGCTGGTGATGGCGTCGGCCCGGCCCGTGCGGCTCAGCATGAAGAGCTGCGGCAGGACGGCCACGGCCTCCAGGTAGATGGAGAAGGTCCAGAGGATCTGCAGGAGCGGGAGGAGGGGATGGGGATCGACCACGAGATGGGACGTGGGGATGGGGAGTCACCAGGAGGTGGGATGTGGGGATGGGGAGTCACCATGAGATAGGACGTGGGGATGGGGAGTCACTAGGGGGTGAGACATGGGGATGGGGAGTCACCAGGAGGTGGGACGTGGGGATGGGGAGTCACCATGATAGGGGATGTGGGGATGGGGACCCACCAGAAGATGAGACATGAGGATGGGGACCCATCATGACAGGGGACATGTGGATAGGGACCCACCACAAGGTGGGACATGAGGATGAGGACCCATCATGACAGGGGACGTAGGGATGGGGACCCACCAGAAGATGAGACATGAGGATGGGGACCCATCATGACAGGGGACATTGAGATGGGGAGTCACCCTGTGGTGGGACATTGGGATGAGGAGTCACCACAAGGTGGGACATGGGGATGGGGACCCACCAGAAGATGAGACATGGGGATGGGGACCCACCACGAGCCAAGTGGACCCACCATGAGGTGGGACATGAGGATGGGGACCCATCATGACAGGGGACGTGGGGATGGGGACCCACCAGAAGATGAGACATGAGGATGGGGACCCACCACAAGATGGGACATGAGGATGGGGATCCATCATGATAGGGGACGTAGGGATGGGGACCCACCAGAAGATGAGACATGAGGATGGGGACCCACCACGAGCAAGGGGACCCACCACGAGGTGGGACATGAAGATGGGTCCCCTCCCCACCACGCGAGGACCCCACAACCAGGTCCCAGGAGCCCCAAGCGAGTCCCCTGTCCCTTGTCCCCACCCCCGGTGTCCCCGGTGTCCCCACCTCGAGCGGGGTGAAGTCGTGGTTGACGAGCAGGGCCAGCAGCGCGGCCGGGGCCACCAGCAGCTCCACGCGGAAGGTGTCACAGGAGCCCTCGTAGGTGGCCCGGAACTTGCCGAAGATCAACCAGAGGGTGACGTAGGAGCAGGCCAGGTAGAGCACCTGGGGACAATGGGGACATGGGGGGACATGGAGGGGACATAGAGAGACATGGAGGGACATGGGGGACAGAGAGAGACATGGGGGACATGGGGACATGGAGGGACATGCAGGACATGGAGGGACATGGAGGGACATGGGGGGACATGGAGGGACATGGAGGGGACATAGAGAGACATGGAGGACATGGGGGGACATGGGGGACATGGGGGGACATGGAGGGACATGGAGGGGACATAGAGAGACATGGGGGGACATGGGGGGACGTGGAGGGACATGGGGGGACATGGGGGACATGGGGGGACATGGGGGACAGGGACACGGGAGCATCACCCTGGGACAGGGGCGGCAGTGACACCGTGGGGTTGTTAGGCGGTTGTTGGGGGGTGTCACAGGGTTGTTGGGGGCCCGGTTGTCATGGGGTTTTGCGGGGTGTTGTCACAGGGCAGTTTAGGGTGTTGTTGCAGCGCGGTTCGGGGGGTTGTTGGGGACTGTCGGGGTGTTGCGGGGGGGTGTCAGGGTGTTGGCGCGGCGGCGGTACCTTCATGACGCTGTTGTACAGCGAGATGTAGTTGGTGAACAGGTCGAGGTAGCGCGAGGTGAAAACGAGAGCGAAGAGAAACTGGCTCTTCCCAGAGATCCCTGTGGGGACATTGGGGACATTGGGGACATGGAGGGACATGGGGACATGGGGGGACGTGGAGGGACATGGAGGGACATTGGGAACATGGAGGGATGGGGGGACATAGGGGGACATGGATGGGACATGGAGGGACATGGGGGGGACACGGAGGGACATGGAGGGACATGGGGACATGGAGGGGACATAGACATGGGGGACATGAGGGGACATGGGGGGACGTGGAGGGACATGGAGGGACATGGGGGTACATGGGGACATGGGGGGGACATGGGGAACATTGGGGACATGGGGGGACATGGAGGGACATAGGGACACGGAGTGACGTGGAGGGACATGGAGGGACATACGGGGACATGGGGGACATGGGGACATGGGGGGACATAGGGACATGGAGGGATGTGGGGGGACATGGGAGGACATGAGGGGACATGGATGGGACATGGAGGGACATACAGGGACATGGGGGTACATGGGGACATGGGGGGACATAGGGGAACATGGAGGGGACATAGGGGACATGGAGGGGACATAGGGGACATGGAGGGACATAGGGACATGGAGGGACGTGGAGGGACATGGAAGGACATGGAGGGACATGGGGGTACATGGGGACATGGGGGGACATAGGGGACATGGGGGGTCAGGGAGGGACATAGGGACATGGAGGGACATAGGGGGACATAGGGGGACATAGGGGGACATGGGGGGACATGGGGGGACACAGGAGGAGCCCCACGGCCACCCCCGTCCCAAACCTGTGCCCCCCCCCCCCCCCGCCCACCCTGTGTCCCCAGCTGGGTGTAGCCAGCCGGGGTGGGGGGGTTGTTCCCATTCGGGGTGTCGCCGTCGGGGTGTTGTCACCCCCCTCCCATCCCCGGGTGTTGTCACCCGCTCCCGGTACCCGCGCACGAGGGGGGAGGCTGGGGGCGGGGCAATGGGGAGCGGGTTCCCATTCGGGGTGTCCCCATTCGGGGTGTCGCCGTCGGGGTGTCGCCGTCGGGGTGTTGTCACCCCCTCCCATCCCCGGGTGTTGTCACCCGCTCCCGGTACCCGCGCACGAGGGGGGAGGCTGGGGGCGGGGCAATGGGGAGCGGGTTCCCTCTCGGGGTGTCGCCGCTCGGGGTGTCGCCCCTCGGGGTGTTGTCACCCCCCTCCCCGGGTGTTGTCACCCGCTCCCGGTACCTGCGCACGAGCGCTCCCGGCAGACCTTGCGCAGCAGAACCAGCAGCGCCGCCAGGTGCGACAGGTCCCCGAGCAGCCGCAGCGCCGCCATGGCGGGGGCGGGGCCACCGGAGGACACGCCCACCGGGGGCGGGGACACGCCCCCCCGGACCGCGGACCCGCCCCCTAGGAACGGGGACCCGCCCCCTCGGACCGCGGACCCGCCCCCTGGAAGCGGGGACACGCCCCCCGGAACGGGGACACGCCCCCCGGAACGGGGACACGCCCCCTAGGAAGGGGACACGCCCCCCGGAACGGGGACACGCCCCTTGGCGAGAGGACCCGCCCCCTGGAGGCGAGGCCACGCCCCCGGGAAGCCGCTCCCCCCCCCCCGTGACGCGGGTGCCCCCACCGCCCTGAGGACCCGCCCCCTGACTCAAGGACACGCCCCCCCTCCCGGGACGAGGACACGCCCCCTCGGAGCGCGGGAAAGCCCCTCGCGGGGAGGACACGCCCCCTTCGCGTGACGTAGCTGCCGCCACGAGGCCACGCCCCCTCCCCACCCCTATAATTGAGGGGGGGGTTGCGGCTCCACCCCCCCCCCCAAGAGGGCCCAGGCGTCCGGGTCGCCCCCCCCCCCCCGCAAGGAGGGGCTGTGCGGGGGGGCGGGGCCTCGGTGCTGGGGGGCGGGGCCAGGAGCTGGGGGAGGGGTCGTTGTCGGGGGTGGGTCCCCGGTGTTTGGGGGGGGGGGGTCTCGGTGCTGGTACCGGGGGGGGGTCTCGGTAGCGGAGCGGGGCGGGGGGCAGAGCAGGGGGCGGGGCTTGGCAAGAGAGGGCGGGGCCTGTCGGGGTGGGCGGGGCCATCGGCGCCGTCCGGGCGCCGGCGGCGGCGACAGCGGCGGCTGCGGCGGGACCGGGTGAGTGACACGGGGGACAGGGGACACCCGGACACGGGGAACACCCGGACACGGAGACACCCACACACCGCGACACCCCAACAACGCGAACACCCCACACCGGGACACGGGGACACCGGGACACGGGGACACCGGGACACGGGGACACGGGGGCGACAGGAGACACCGGGACACGGGGCCACTGTGTCACCCGGACACGCGGACACCCGGAGTCACCGGGACGCAGCGGCACAACCCGCAACAAGCGGCCGCACAGCCGGCTACACCCGCGCGCGGACACCCCGGGGTACAGCCTCCCTCGGACACCCCGGGGTACCACCGCACGCACGCGGGTACAGCCGCACGCACACGCACACGTACAGCCGCAGAGAGCGGGGTACAGGCGGACTCGGGTACAGCCGGAGCGGCTACAGCCGCACGCACAGTCCGACCACATTAATATTCTGCAAGCGGCGCCGGGTGCTGCAGGGCGCGGGGGGGGCTGGGAGCAGCGGGGGGGGGGGGGACAAGGGGGGAGCGATGGGAGAAACGGGGGGGGGGGGTCCGGGGGGGGGTCCCGGGGGGGGCGCGGGGGACATTGGGGACATTGGGGACATTGGGAGGGGATGGGGGGGGGGGAGCAGCCGGGGGGGGGTCCTGGGATCGGAATGGGGGGGGGACACCGGGGGGGTCCCTGTTGTCCCCCAGTGGGGGGGGTTTGGGGCACGTGAGGGACATTTGGGGACACTGGGGGGAGGTGGCACCGAAGGGGGGGGGTCCAGGCGTCCGGGCCCCCCCCCTCAATGTCCCCCCCCCCCCGCAGGTGTCACCCGCCCGCGGCCGGATTCTGTCAACTCATCCCCCCCCCCCCTCCCGGTGTCCCCTCGTGTCCCCCCCCCATTGTCCCCCCTCACCCCCCCACTTGTCCCCATCCTCCCCCGTGTCCCCCCTGTGTCCCCAGTGTCCCCCCCGTGTCCCCAGTGTCCCCTCGTCCCCGTCACCCCCCCGCTCCCCCTGTCCTTTCCACTGTCCCCTAGTGTCCCCTTAGTGTCCCCATTGTCCCCCTGCCGTCCCCCTGTCCCCACATCCATCCGTCTGTGTCCCCCCCGTGTCCCCCCCCCTCCGTGTCCCCCCTGTCCCCACCAAGATGCAGCAGAGCCCCCCGGAGCGGAGCGCGGTCCAGGTCGGTACCATCGGCAGCGGCTGTTGCCCCATGCAGGGCGGGGAGGGGGGACATGGGGTTGTTACCCGGGGCGCTAGCAGATGCGGGACGCGGTGTTGTCACCTGGCACCAGGACGCGGGGTGTTGTCTGGGCGGCGGTGGGGGGGAACACGGTGTTGTCACCCGGCGCTGCCCCTTCCCGCGTCACCCGGCAAACCCTGAGTCACGGTGAAGGGACCCGCTCAAGGTCACCAACAGCTGGGGACAGACCCAGGCATCTTGGAGTGGGGGGGACAACAACACCCCCCCACACACACACACAACACCCTGATGCTACAACCGGAGTGGGGCGAGGGGGCGTCTTCCCCAACACCCTTCTCTGTGTCACCTTGCCCCCTCGCTGCGGCGCGGTGTTGCTGCCGGGTGTGTGGGGAGCCCTCCCTGCGGGTGTCCGATTGTAGCGTCCGGCTGTGCGGGGAGCCAGGGCTGTCTCTCTGTTCCCCCCCCCCAGCCCCGGGCAGTGTTGCGGCTGTTGCGCCAGTCCGGTTGTGCGGGCGGCCTCCCTCACCCCTCCTCTTTATCGCGGTGCCTCCGCCTGTCCCGACGGCTCCGTCTCGGGGGGTGTCTGCGTCAGTCGGCAGCACTGACGGGGTCTGGCTGCCCCCTCCGCCTGTCCGGGCTCTTTGTCAGACTGTGGTGTGTGTGTGGGGGGGTGTTGGCAGCAGCCGCCTGTGCGGGACACCCAGGGCCACCCCCCTCTGTCACCCGGTCCCCCTCCCTTCCCACACACCCAATGGCGGCTCCGCCTGTTTCCCCCTACCCTCGTCCCCCAGGAGGCTGCATGGGGGGTGAAGCTACAGCCGCTACAGGTACCCCCGGGGCGCCTGTAGTCCTCCTGTCCGGCGGTGAGAACCACCCCGCCAGGATGGCGCTGGGCCAACAGGTTGATGCGAGGGTTTGTGTGTGCGGGGAAGCGCAGGTCAGTGTCAGGCGGAACCGGCTGTCCAACGGGATCCGCACGGTGTTTGGGTCTTGCAACACACGTGGGTACAGCGACTCTGTGGTGCTACACCCTGACCGGGACAGTGTTTGCTACAGCTACACCCAGAGAGGGGTTTTGAGGCTGACACATGTCAGTTGGTTGTAGCTGTCACCTGCACCTGGTTGCACCTGCACACCTGTTCAGGTGTTGCGTCCCTGTCACTGTGCACCTGCCCGCCAGGTGTTGCCAGCAACGCCTGTGCACAACCCTCCCCGCCTGTCCCCAAACACCCACTCACAACCGGCGCCACGCGGTCGTGCACCCCGTGACCATCTGGTCGTGGGTACCCCGCTCCCTTCCCGCTGTCCCCACCGGCTGTAGCACCCGGGACCCCCACACAGGGACAACCGTCCCCACCGGAGGGCGATGGCGTGAGGGTTCCCATCACCCTCACAGGGTGTCACAACACCCGCTGTCCCCCCACCCCGCAGAACCACCCAGCAACAACAGCCCACCATCACCCACCACGTCCGACTGACACCCCCCCCACCCACCTGTTCCCGGGGCCGCCTGTGCCCTACCCGCCCTTCCCTGCCTGTTGCTCTGGCCGCCTGTTCCCTGCCAGCTCTTTCTCCTCCGCCTGTTGCCTCGGCCGCCTGTGGCCTGCCCGCTTCTCCCTCCCGCCGCCACCCGCCTCCGCCTGTTGATCTCCGCGCCTGTCTCGCAGCGGCTCCTTCTCCCCCTCCCTCCGCCTGTTGCTTTGTCCGCCGCACGCCTGTAGCCTCCCCCTCCGCGGTACAGTCGGAGCAAAATGGGGCGAAATGAAAGAGAAAAGGACAAAGAGCCGCTGGGCGGGGGGGGCGGGTGGACCCGGACGCCTGGGCCCTTTTGTGGGGGAGGGGGAACGTGTCTTAGCGTGTCCTGGTGTGTCCTGGCATGTTCTGTGTGTCCTGGTGTGTCCTGACGTGTCCTGGGGTGTCTTGGTGTGTCCTGGTGTGTCCTGGTGTGTCCCAACATGTCCTGGTGTGTCCCAACATGTCCTGGTGTGTCCTGGCATGTCCTAACATGTCCTGGTGTGTCCTGGCATGTTCTGTGTGTCCTGGTGTGTCCTGACGTGTCCTGGGGTGTCTTGGTGTGTCCTGGTGTATCCTGGTGTGTCCCAACATGTCCTGGGGTGTCCTGGCATGTCCTAACATGTCCCGGTGTGTCCTGGTGTGTCCTGGCATGTTCTGTGTGTCCTGGTGTGTCCTGACATGTCCTGGCGTGTCCTGGCGTGTCCTGACATGTCCCAACATGTCCTGGTGTGTCCTGGCATGTCCTGGCACGTCTTAGCATGTTCTGTGTGTCCTGGTGTGTCTTAGCGTGTTCTCCCATGTCTTAGCATGTTGTGGTGCGTCCTGGCATCTCCTAGGGTGTCCTGACGTGTCTTAGCGTGTCCTGATATGTCCTGGTGTGTCCTGGCGTGTCCCAACATGTCCTGGCATGTGCTGGGGTGTCTTGGTGTGTCCTGGCATGTCCTGGCATGTCCTGATGTGTCCTGGGGTGTCCTGGTGTGTCCCTACATGTCCTGGTGTGTCTTGGCATGTCCTGGCATGTTCTGGCATGTCCTGGCATGTCTTAGCATGTTCTGTGCATCCTGGTGTGTCTTGGCATGTCACCACGTGTCTTGGGGTGTCCCAACATGTCCTGGAGTGTCTTAGTGTGTCCTCCCGTGTCCTGGCGTGTCTTAGTGTGTCCTGACATGTCCTTACATGTCCCAACATGTCTTGGCATGTGCTGGGGTGTCTTAGTGTGTCCTGACGTGTCCTGATATGTCCTGGTGTGTCCTGACATTCCTGCCATGTCCCAATGTGTCCTGGTGTGTCCCAACGTGTCCTGGCATGTGCTGGGGTGTCTTAGTGTGTCCTGACGTGTCCTGGTATGTCCTGGTGTGTCCTGACATGTCCTGGCATGTCCCAATGTGTCCTGGTGTGTCCCAATGTGTCCTGGCATGTCCAGGGGTGTCTTAGTGTGTCCTGACATGTCCTGGTGTGTCCTGACATGTCCTGGCGTGTCCCAATGTGTCCTGGGGTGTCCCAACGTGTCCTGGCATGTCCAGGGGTGTCTTGGTGTGTCCTGACGTGTCCTGACGTGTCCTGGTGTGTCCTGACATGTCCTGGTGTGTCCCAATGTGTCCTGGCATGTCCAGGGGTGTCTTAGCATGTCCTGACATGTCCTTACATGTCCCAACATGTCCTGGCATGTGCTGGGGTGTCTTAGTGTGTCCTGACGTGTCCTGGTATGTCCTGGTGTGTCCTGACATGTCCTGCCATGTCCCAATGTGTCCTGGCGTGTCCCAACGTGTCCTGGCATGTCCAGGGGTGTCTTAGTGTGTCCTGACATGTCCTGGTGTGTCCTGACATGTCCTGGCGTGTCCCAATGTGTCCTGGGGTGTCCCAATGTGTCCTGGCATGTCCAGGGGTGTCTTAGTGTGTCCTGACGTGTCCTCTTAGCGCGTTGTTGCGTGTCCTGGTGTGTCCCTTAACGAGCCCCTGGGGGACTAGAGGGGAGTGGGGGACACGGCGGGGACACCGGGAAGCACTAGGAGGTACCGGGGGACACTGGGGACACCAGGGGACACTGGGAGGTGACAGGAGACAGTGGGAGACACTGGGGGACATTGGGAGGTGACGGGGGACACCAGGAGGCACCAGGGACACTGGGAGGTGACAGGGGACACCAGGAGACACTGGGGGACACCAGGAGGCACCAGGGGACGCTGGGGACACCAGGGGACACTGGGAGACACTGGGAGGTGACAGGGGACACTGGGAGGTGACAGAGGACACCAGCAGGCATTGGGAGATACTGGGAGGTGACAGGAGACACTGGAAGGCACCGGGAGAGACTGGAAGACACTAGGGGACATCAGGAGGTACCAGGGGACACTGGGAGGTGACAGGGGACACTGGGAGTCACCAGGAGAGAGTGGGAGACACTGGGGGACATTGGGAGACACCAGGGGACATTGGGAGGTACCAGGGGACACCAGGAGGCACCAGGGACACTGGGAGGTGACAGGAGACACTGGGGGACATTGGGAGACACCAGGGGACACCAGGAGGCACCAGGGGACACTGGGGACACCAGGGGACACTGGGAGGTGACAGGGGACACTGGGGACACCAGGGGACACTGGGAGGCACCGGGAGAGAGCGGGAGACACTGGGGGACATTGAGAGGTAACAGGGGACACCAGGAGACACCAGGGGACACTGGGGACACCAGGGGACACCGGGAGGTGACAGGGGACACTGGGAGGCATTGGGAGATACTGGGAGGTGACAGGGGACATTGGGAGGTACCAGGGGACACCAGGAGCCACCAGGGGACACTGGGGACACCAGGGGACACTGGGAGGCACCAGGGGACACTGGGAGGCACCAGGAGAGAGCGGGAGACACTGGGGGACATTGGGAGGTACCAGGGGACACCAGGGGACATCGGGAGGCACTGGGGGACACCAGGGGCCACCGGCGGTCCCCAGGGCCCAACCCAAGCACCAACCCCACCCCAGGCGGCGGCGGCGGCGCAGCGGGTGACGCCACCGCGCCGGGTGACGCCACCGCGCCGGGCGCCGGCGACCCCGCGATGAGCCCGGGCGCCGGGGCCACCACCGCCACCACCGCCACCAGCACCATGTTCTTCGCGCTGGCCCTGGCCTGCGCCAGCCCCTTCCTGGAGCCGCGCGGGGACCCCGCGGTGGCCCCGCTCAACGTGGCCGTGGTGCTGAGCGGCGCCTCGTACGGCGCCGAGGGCGCCCGCGTGGCCCCCGGCGCCTTCGGCGGCTTCGCGTTGACCGTCAACCCCGTGGCCGTGGTGCTCAACGACACCAACCCGCGGAGCCTCATCGTGCGCCTGTGCGACGTGCTGTCCTCGCTGCGCATCCACGGCGTCGTCTTCGAGGACGACACGCGCTCCGAGGCCGTCGCCCACATCCTCGACTTCCTCTCGGCGCAGACCGCCGTGCCCATCGTCGGCGTCAACGGCGGCGCCGCCATCGTGCTCACGCCCAAGGTGAGGCCGCGCGCGGGGGGCCGTGGACGGCCGTGACTGGCACCAAGGCGAGCTGGGGTTGGCGTCAAGTCAACTCGAGTTGGCCTCAACTCAACTCAAAGTGTCTTTAATTCAACCCGAGTTGGCCTCAACTCAACCCAAATTGGTCTCAACTCAACCCAAGTTGGCCTCAAGTCAACTCAAGTTGGCCTCAACTCAACTAAAAGTGTCTTTAAGTCAACCCGAGTTGGTCCCAACTCAACCCGAGTTGTCACCTCAACCGAAGTTGGTCTCAACTCAACCTGAGTCGGCCTTAACTCAACCCAAAGTGTCTTCAACTCAACCCCAGTTGGCCTCAACTCAACCCATGTTGGTCTCAACTCAACCCAAATTGGTCTCAACTCAACCCGAGTTGGCCTCAACTCAACCCGAGTTGGCCTCAACTCAACCCAAGTTGGCCTAAACTCAACCCGAGTTGGCCTAAACTCAACCCGAGTTGCCTAAACTCAACCCAAGTTGGTCCCAGCTCAACGTGAGTTGTCACCTCAACCTGAGTTGGCCTCAACTCAACCCAAATTGGCCTCAACTCAACCTGAGTTGTCAACTCAACCCAAGTTGGCCTCAACTCAACCCAAGTTGGCCTGAACTTAACCCGAGTTGGCCTCAACTCAACCCCAATTGGTCTCAACTCAACCTGAGTTGGTCGCTACTCAACCCAAATTGGTCTCAACTCAACCCAAGTTGACCTCAACTCAACCCGAGTTGGCCTGAACTCAGCGCAAGTTGTCAACTCAGCCTGAGTTGTCACCTCAACCCAAGTTGGCCTCAACTCAGCCCAAAGTGTCTTCAACTCAACCCCAAATGTCCCCGATTCAACCCAAACTGTCCCCAACTCAACCCGACTTGGCCTGAGCCCAACCCAGAGGGTCTTCAGCTCAACCTAAATGGGCCCTAATTCGACCCAAGATGTCCCCAGTCCAACCCAAACTGTCCTCAACTCAAGTCATAATGTCCCCAACTGTCCCCAACCTGACCCTGACTCAGCAGCTCAACCCAAAACGTCCCAAATTCAACACAAATTGTCCTCAACTCAACCCGGGTTGGCCTCAACTCAACCCCAACTGTCCCCAACCTAAACCCAAACCATCCCTAACTGTCCTCAACCCAACCCCAACTCCTGAACCCAAACTGTCCTCAGCTGTCCCCATCCCAGCTCAAACTGTCCCTATCTGTCCTCAACCCAACTCCAACCCAACACAAGTCTCCCCAATTGTCCTTTCACCCAACTCCAACCCAACGCAAGTGTCCCCGATTGTCCTCGATCCAACTCAACCCATCCCTATCTGTCCTCAACCCAACTCCAACCCAATGCAAGTGTCCCCAATTGTCCTCAACCCAACTCAACCCATCTCTATCTGTCCTCAACCCAACTCCAACCCAACTCAACCCATCCCTATCTGTCCTGAACTCAACTCCAACCCAACCCAAGTGTCCCTGATTGTCCTCAACCCAACCCCATCCCAACCCAAGTGTCCCCGATTGTCCTCAACCCAACTCAACCCATCCCTAACTGTCCTCAACCCAACTCCAACCCAATGCAAGTCTCCCCAATTGTCCTTTCACCCAACTCCAACCCAACCCAAGTGTCCCCAATTGTCCTTAACCCAACTCCAACGTAACCCAAGTGTCCCCGATTGTCCTCAACCCAACTCCAACCCAACTCAACTCAACCCATCCCTATCTGTCCTCAACCCGACTCCAACCCAACTCAACCCATTCCTATCTGTCCTCAACCCAACTTGAGCGCAACCCAAGTGTAACCACCCCCAACCCGACGTGTCCCCCACGTCACCCTCCCCGTCCCCCCGTGTCACCATCCTCCTCGGCCCGTCCACAGGAGAAGGGCTCCACCTTCCTGCAGCTGGGCTCCTCCACGGAGCAGCAGCTCCAGGTGATCTTCGAGGTGCTGGAGGAGTACGACTGGACGGCCTTCGCGGTGCTCACCACGCTGCTGCCGGGCCACGAGGACGTCGTGGACTACGTGGAGGTGCTCACGGACGGCAGCTTCATCGGCTGGGAGCACCGCGGCGTCCTCACGCTCAACCTCTCCGACGACGACGCCGACGGTTCCCGGCTCCGGCGGCGGCTCCGCGACGTCAGCGCCCAGATCCGCCTGCTCTACTGCTCGCGCGAGGAGGCCGAGGCCATTTTCCGGGCCGCGCGCGACGCCGGCCTCACCGGTCCGGGCTACGTGTGGTTCCTGGTGGGCGCCAGCATCGGCGGGAGCGACTCCTTGCCCGAGCACCTGCCCGTGGGGCTGTTCGCGGTGTTGTCGGCCGGTTGGCGCGACGACCTGCACCGCCGCGTGCACAACGGCGTCGCCATCGTGGCCAAGGGCGCTGAGGCCCTGCTCCGCGACCACGGCTTCATCCCGGAGTTCGGCAACGACTGTCGCGCGCCCAACGTCACCCACGGCGCCGACAACCTGCACCGGTGAGCGGCCCTCCGCCTGTAGCGGGGGGTCGGCCTCTGCGGCTGTTGTGTGGGCGGTCTCTGCGCCTGTAGAGGGGTCAGTCTGTACACCCATATTGGGGTCAGTCTCTGTGCTTGTAGTAGGGTTGGTTTCTCCGCCTGTAGTGGGGTTGGTGTCTCTGCCTGTAGTAGGGTCAGTCTCTCCGCCTGTAGCGGGGACAGTCTCTCCGCCTGTAGTGGGGGTCAGTCTCTCCGCTTGTAGTGGGGTTGGTGTCTCCACCTGTAGCGGGGTCAGTCTCTCTGCCTGTAGTGGGGCTGCTGTCTCCACCTGTAGTGGGGACAGTCTCTCTGCCTGTAGTGGGGATGGTCTCTGCGCCTGTAGTGGGGATCAGTCTTTCCACCTGTAGAGGGGTCAGTCTCTCTGCCTGTAGTGGGGGCAGTCTCTGTGCCTGTAGCAGGGTCAGTCTCTCCACCTGTAGCGGGATCAGTCTCTCCGCCTGTAGTGGGGGTCAGTCTCTCCGCCTGTAGCCGGCCTCCACCTGTGGACAGTGCGCACCGCTCAGTCCATTCACGACACAGGTGGCGCGGGTGCCTCCGGCTGTACGACAACACCCGCTCGCGTGACACAGGCGGCGTCACCGCCGCGTGGCTGTCTCTCCCCCCGCACAGCTACTTCATGAACGTCACCTGGGGCCAGAAGGACTTTTCCTTCAACGAGGACGGCTACCTCGTCAACCCCTCGCTGGTTGTCATCTCCCTCAACAAGGAGCGCAGCTGGGAGGTGGTGAGTGCGGCTGTCCCTCCGCCTGTACCGCACCCCCGCGGGTAGGGGGTTGCGCTCGGTGTCGCGGTGACCGGCGCCTCCCCTTCCCGCTGTCGCGGTGTTTGTCATTCCGCTCACGGTGACGTCTGACTGTGCGCGGCCGGGATGGGTCCCCCGGGACAGGCGGTAGCATCTGGCGATGGGGAAGCGGCGGTCGGTCGCGGTGACACCTCGTCACGGTGACACCTCATCATGGTGACACCCCTTGGCAACAGCCCCCCAGCCTCCCCCTTCACGTCTGTCACCCCTATCACGGTGTCACCCCACTTGCTTGGGGGACTATCAGCTCCCCCGGTGTTGGTGACTCCGCCTGTAGCAGGATCCATCTCTCTGCCTGTGGTGGGTCCATTCACGGTGACGGCGACGCCGGTGCCTCCGGCTGTACGCCAACACCCTCCCACCGCCTGTCCGCAGGTGGGCAGTTGGGAACACCGCATCCTGCGGCTGAAGTACCCGGTGTGGTCGCGCTACGGGAAGTTCCTACAGCCGGTGGACGGTGACCAACACCTGACGGTGGCCACGTTGGAGGAGAGACCCTTCGTCATCGTCGAGAGCGTCGACCCGGCAACCGGCACCTGTATCCGCGACTCCGTGCCCTGCCGCAAGCAGCACAACCGCACGGACGGGTGTGTCGCGGTGACGCCGCGGGTGACGAGCGTCACCCTGGGGTGTTCTGGGGGTTGTGAGTGTCACCCGGGGGTGTCTGGAGGGTTGTGAGCGTCACCCGTGCAGTGTTCTGGGGGTTGTGAGTGTCACCCTATGGTGTCCTGGGGGTTGTGAGTGTCACCTACGTAGTGTTCTGGGGGTTGTGTCACCCTATGGTGTTCTGGGGGTTATGTCACCCTATGGTGACTTATGGGTTGTGAGTGTCACCCTATGGTGTCCTGAGGGTTGTGAGCATCACCCTGGGGTGTTCTGGGGGTTGTGAGCGTCACCTGGGGGTGTCCGGAGGGTTGTGGGCGTCACCCGGGGGTGTCCTGGGGGTTGTGTCACCCTATGGTGACTTATGGGTTGTGAGCGTCACCCCGTGGTGTTCTGGGGGTTGTGAGTGTCACCCTATGGTGTCCTGAGGGTTGTGTCACCCTGGGGTGTTCTGGGGGTTGTGAGTGTCACCTACGTAGTGTTCTGGGGGTTGTGTCACCCTATGGTGTTCTGGGGGTTATGTCACCCTATGGTGACTTATGGGTTGTGAGTGTCACCCTATGGTGTCCTGAGGGTTGTGAGCGTCACCCTGGGGTGTTCTGGGGGTTGTGAGCGTCACCTGGGGGTGTCCGGAGGGTTGTGGGCGTCACCCGGGGGAGTCCTGGGGGTTGTGTCACCCTATGGTGACTTATGGGTTGTGAGCGTCACCCCGTGGTGTTCTGGGGGTTGTGAGTGTCACCCTATGGTGTCCTGAGGGTTGTGTCACCCTGGGGTGTTCTGGGGGTTGTGAGCGTCACCCTATGGTGACTTGTAGGCCACAAATCCCCCCCAAATGACCTCATGGGGCCACAAATCCCCTCAAAATGACCCTGTGGGTCCACAAATCCCCCCAAATGATCCCATGGGGCCACAAATCCCCCCAAATAACCCCATGAGGCCATCAATATCCCCCAGATGACACCATGGGGCCACCAATACCCCCCAAACGACCCCATGGGGCCACCAATTGCCCCAAAACGACCCCATGGGGCCACAAATCCCCCAAAATGACCCCATGGGGCTGCAAATCCCCCCAAGACGCCCCCGTGGGCCCCCAATCCCGGTTTTCCGGGCGCAGGCGGCCGCCGGAGCCGGCGTTCCTGGAGAAGAGCTGCTGCAAGGGCTTCTGCATCGACATCCTCAAGCGGCTGTCGCGCTCCGTGGGCTTCACGTACGACCTCTACCTGGTGACCAACGGGAAGCACGGCAAGAAGATCGACGGCGTCTGGAACGGCATGATCGGAGAGGTGGGCCCCGGCGTCCGGGAGCGCTCCCGGGGGATTACGGAGCTGTTCCGGAGGGTCCCGGCATCTGGGAATGTCTTAGGAATCTGGGAGATGCTCCAGGGAGCTGTTCTATGGGGTCCGGGTGTCCGGGATTATCCTGGGGTTCCAGGTGTCCGGGAGCGCTCCCATGGGATTATTATAGGGGCTGGGAGCTGTTCCAGAGGGCCCCGGCGTCCGGGAATGTCCTGGGAATCTGGGAGATGCTCCAGGGAGTTGTTCTATGGGGTCCAGGTGTTCAGGATCATCCCGGGGGATCCAGATGTCCGGGAGCGTTCCCATGGGGTTATTATAGGGGCTGGGAGCTGTTCCGGAGGGCCCCGGCGTCCGGGAGCGCTCCCATGGGATTATGGGGCTGGGAGCTGTTCTGGAGGGCCCCGGTGTCCGGGAATGTCTTGGGAATCTGGGAGATGCTCCAGGGAGCTGTTCTATGGGGTCCGGGTGTCCGGGATCATCCCGGGGGATCTAGGTGTCCGGGAGCGCTCCCGTGGGATTATGGAGCTGTTCTGGAGGGCCCCAGTGTCCGGGAATGTCCTGGGAATCTGGGAGATGCTCCAGGGAGCTGTTCTATGGGGTCCGGGTGTCCGGGGTCATCCTGAGGGATCCAGGTGTCCGGGAGCACTCCCGTGGGATTATGGAGCTGTTCCGGAGGGCCCTGGCATCCGGGTGTGCTCCCATGGGATTATGGAGCTGTTCTGGAGGGCCCCAGTGTCCGGGATTGTCCTGGGAATCTGGGAGATGCTCCAGGGAGCTGTTCTATGGGGTCCAGGTGTCCAGGATCATCCCGGGGGATCCAGGCGTCCGGGAGCGCTCCCATGGGATTATTATAGGGGCTGGGAGCTGTTTTGGAGGGCCCCGGCGTCCGGGAGCGCTCCCGTGGGATTATGGAGCTGTTCCGGAGGGCCCTGGCATCCGGGTGTGCTCCTATGGGATTATTATAGGGGCTGGGAGCTGTTCCGGAGGACCCCAGCGTCCGGGAATGTCTTGGGAATCTGGGAGATGCTCCAGGGAGCTGTTCTATGGGGTCCGGGTGTCCAGGATTATCCTGGGGTTCCAGGTGTCTGGGATCATCCCGGGGGATCTAGGTGTCCGGGAGCGCTCCCATGGGATTATTATAGGGGCTGGGAGCTGTTCTGGAGGGCCCCGGTGTCCGGGATTGTCCTGGGAATCTGGGAGATGCTCCAGGGAGTTGTTCTATGGGGTCCAGGTGTTCGGGATCATCTCGGGGGATCCAGATGTCCGGGAGCGTTCCCGTGGGGTTATTATAGGGGCTGGGAGCTGTTTTGGAGGGCCCCGGCGTCCGGGAGCGCTCCCGTGGGATTATGGAGCTGTTCCGGGGGGCCCCGGCGTCCGGGAATGTCTTGGGAATCTGGGAGATGCTCCAGGGAGCTGTTCTATGGGGTCCGGGTGTCCGGGATCATCCCAGGGGATCCAGGTGTTCAGGATCATCGCGGGGGATCCAGGTGTCCAGGAGATGCTCCAGGGAGCTGTTCTATGGGGTCCGGGTGTCCGGCATCATCCCGCAGGATCCAGGTGTCCGGGAGCGCTCCCATGGGATTATTATAGGGGCTGGGAGCTGTTCCGGAGGGCCCCGGCGTCCGGGAGCGCTCCCATGGGATCATGGAGCTGTTCCGGAGGGCCCCGGCGTCCGGGAATGTCCTGGGAATCTGGGAGATGCTCCAGGGAGCTGTTCTATGGGGTCCGGGTGTTCAGGATCATCCCAGGGGATCCAGCTGTCCAGGAGCGCTCCCATGGGATTATGGGGCTGTTCCAGAGGGCCCCGGCGTCTGGGAGCGCTCCCATGGGATTATGGAGCTGTTCTGGAGGGCCCCGGCGTCCGGGAATGTCCTGGGAATCTGGGAGATGCTCCAGGGAGCTGTTCTATGGGGTCCAGGTGTCCGGGAGCGCTCCCATGGGATTATTATAGGGGCTGGGAGCTGTTCCGGAGGGCCCTGGTGTCTTGGATTGTCCTGGGAATCTGGGAGATGCTCCAGGGAGCTGTTCTATGGGGTCCAGGTGTCCGGGATCATCCCGGGGGATCCAGGCGTCCGGGAGCGCTCCCGTGGGATTATGGAGCTGTTCCGGAGGGCCCTGGCATCCGGGTGTGCTCCTATGGGATTATTATAGGGGCTGGGAGCTGTTCTGGAGGGCCCCGGTGTCCGGGAATGTCTTGGGAATCTGGGAGATGCTCCAGGGAGCTGTTCTATGGGGTCCGGGTGTCCGGGATCATCCCGCAGGATCCAGGTGTCCGGGAGCGCTCCCGTGGGATTATGGAGCTGTTCCGGGGGGCCCCGGCGTCCGGGAGCGCTCCCATGGGATTATGGAGCTGTTCTGGAGGGCCCCGGCGTCCGGGAGCGCTCCCATGGAATTATGGAGCTGTTCCGGAGGGCCCCGGCATCCGGGAATGTCTTGGGAATCTGGGAGATGCTCCAGGGAGCTGTTCTATGGGGTCCGGGTGTCCGGGATCATCCCAGGGGATCCAGGTGTTCAGGATCATCCCGGGGGATCCAGGTGTCCAGGAGATGCTCCAGGGAGCTGTTCTATGGGATCCGGGTGTTCAGGGTCATCCCAGGGGATCCAGGTCTCTGGGATCATCCCAGGCGATCCAGGTGTCCGGGAGCGCTCCCGTGGGATTATTATAGGGGCTGGGAGCTGTTCCGGAGGGCCCTGGTGTCCGGGATTGTCCTGGGAATCTGGAAGATGCTCCAGGGAGCTGTTCTATGGGGTCCAGGTGTCCAGGATCATCCCGGGGGATCCAGGTGTCTGGGAGCGCTCCCATGGGATTATGGAGCTGTTCCGGAGGGCCCTGGTGTCTTGGATTGTCCTGGGAATCTGGGAGATGCTCCAGGGAGCTGTTCTATGGGTCCGGGTGTCCGGGATTATCCTGGGGTTCCAGGTGTCCGGGATCATCCCAGGGGATCCAGGTGTCCAGGAGATGCTCCAGGGAATTGTTCTATGGGGTCCAGGTGTCCGGGATCATCCCGGGGGATCCAAGTGTTTGGGATCATCCCAGGGGACCCAGATGTCTGGGATCATTCCAGGGGATCCAGGTGTCTGGGATCATCCCAGGGTAACCAGGTGTTCGGGATCATCCCAGGGGATCCAGGTGTCCAGGAGATGCTCCAGGGAATTGTTCTATGGGATCCAGGTGTCTGGGATCATCCCAGGGGATCCAGGTGTCCGGGAGATGCTCCAGGGGGGAATCCTGGTGTCCAGGATCTTCCCTGATGTCCTGGATCCATCCTGGAGAATCCCGATGTCCGGGAGCTCCGAGTGACGCCCCGAGCGATTCCGGTGTCCGGGATCTCTCCTGGGGGATCCCTAATGTCCAGGATCCATCCTGGTGTCTGGGACCATGAGGGATCTGTCCGGAGGGCCCAGGCGTCCGGGTGACACCCAAGGGAATTCAATGGACTCAAGGATCTGCCCTAGGAGACTCCGGCATCCGGGATTTATCCAGGGGGGCCCAGGAGTCCGGGGCCACCCGATGAGGGGGAAAACGAGCCCCGCGTGCGGGTGTTGACGTCACCCGTCTCCAGGTGTTCTACCGCCGCGCCGACATGGCCATCGGCTCGTTGACCATCAACGAGGAGCGCTCCGAGATCGTGGATTTCTCCGTGCCCTTCGTGGAGACCGGCATCAGCGTCATGGTGTCGCGTAGCAACGGCACCGTCTCGCCCTCCGCCTTCCTGGGTACTACAGGCGGCGGCGCCTACAGGCGCGCGGGGAGCGGGGAACAGGCGGACGGGGCGGGGCGCTGTGGGTGGATGGGAGGACACAAGTGGATAGGGGTGACAGGTGCACAGGCGGCGGGGACACAAGCGGACGGGGAGTACAGGCAGACAGAGTGACACAGGCAGACAGAGGGGCACAAAATGGGGAGGGTGACACAGGCGGATGGAGGGCGACACAGGCGGATGGAGGGTGACACAGGCGGATGGAAGGTGACACAGGCGAATGGAGGGTGACACAGGCGGATGGAGGGTGATACAGGCGAACGGGGGATCTTGGACATCCGGGGAATACAGGCGTCCAGAGGGGACACCCGCTGGGACGTCCGCGGGGTGTCCGGGTGGATACAGGCGTCCAGGAGGATACAGGTATCCGCAGGGATATGTCTGGGGAGACAGGCATCCAGGGAGATACAGGCGTCTGGAGGGACATGGGGACGTGCGGGTGACACGGGTACCCTCAGAGCCCTACAGCCCGGCCGTGTGGGTGATGATGTTCGTCATGTGCCTCACGGTGGTGGCCGTCACCGTCTTCATCTTCGAGTACTTCAGCCCCGTGGGCTACAACCGCAGCCTGGCCGCCGGCAAGCGTGAGTCCGTCCGGCTGTACCCGGGGAGGGTGACAGGGCGGGACAGGGTAGGGGGACAAGGTGGGGGAGGTGGGGTGACACCGTGGGGGTGACACAGAGACCGGCGGACGCGGCGACTGTGTCCCCAGGCACAGGCGGCTCCACGTTCACACCGGGACTGGGTGTCACCTAGGGGTGACATAGGGACGCACAGGCTGAGGAGGGGACACAGGGGGGTGACACAGGGTGACACATCTGCCTGTCGCCAGGCACAGCCGCCTCCACATTCAGCCCCAGGAGGACGCAATGGGGCCGGTTGTCACCCAGGGGTGGCACCGGGGATGCTCGGGGTGACGCCGGGTGACAAGTCCGCCTGTCGCCAGGCACAGCCGCCTCCACATTCGGCCCCAGGAGGACACAATGGGGCCGGTTGTCACCCAGGGGTGGCACCGGGGACGCTCGGGGTGACGCCGGGTGACAAGTCCGCCTGTCGCCAGGCGCGGGCGGCTCCAAGTTCACCATCGGCAAGTCCATCTGGCTGCTCTGGGCGCTGGTGTTCAACAACTCGGTGCCGGTGGAGAACCCCAAGGGCACAACCAGCAAGATCATGGTGTTGGTCTGGGCCTTCTTCGCCGTCATCTTCCTCGCCAGCTACACCGCGAACCTGGCGGCCTTCATGATCCAGGAGGAGTACGTGGACACCGTGTCGGGGCTCAGCGACCGCAAGGTACCGCGTCCCGCGCGCGTCAGGCGGACCCGCGCGCGTCAGTCGCACACGCGCGCGTCACACCATCCCACGCGCACACTGTGTCGGGGTGCGGTGAATGCAAGGTACCGCGTCACGAGCGTGTGTCAGTCGGACTCGCGCCTGTCAGTCGGACCCACACACATCCACACACATCACACAGCCTCACACAGACCCCCATGGTTGTCGTTTCCCATCAGGGTGTTGTCAGTTCCCATTGGGATGTTATCATTTCCTGTCGGGGTGTTGCCAGCGGTTGTAGTCACCACCGCACAGGGCAGTTCCAGCGCCTGCAGGAGCGGTTCCCATGGCGCCATAGGTGTTGTCCTTTCCCATGGGGGTGTTCTTGTTTCCCGTCGGGGTGTTGCCGTTTTCCCGTCGGGGTGTTGCCGGCGGTTGTAGTCACCGCCGCGCGGGGCAGTTCCAGCGCCCGCAGGAGCAGTACCCCCCGCTGAAGTTCGGGACGGTGCCCAACGGCAGCACCGAGAAGAACATCCGGAGCAACTACCCCGACATGCACAGTTACATGGTGCGCTACAACCAGCGCGGCGTGGAGGACGCCCTGCACCACCTCAAGACGGGGTACGGTTGACAGGGGGCGGGGCCTTGGGGTTGTGGGCGGGGCCGTGGGGCTGTGGGCGGGGCCTCCTGGTGTAGTTGCATTGTGCACTACAACCGGTGGGGCTGTAGGCGGGACCTCCTGGCGTAGTCACGTTGTGCGCTACAACCGCTGGGGCTGTGTAGGACACTCGGAACTAGCCCCAGATGGGGTACGGTTGATGGGGGCGGGGCTATGGGGGTTGTAAGTCTGTAGGCGTGGCCATGGAGATGGGGGGCGTGGCCTGGGGTGTCGTGGGGGCGTGTCCGACTCCATCCCTGCCCCCAGGATGCTCCAATCTACAACCCATTGATGCTCAAATAGAGGGCATTGGAGTGGGCGGAGCTACCTGGTGGGTTGTGGGAGGGGCTTAGAGGCGGGTGGGCGTGGTCGGGGATCATAGGGGGCGTGTCCAACGCAGTCCCCGCCCCCCAAGGCACCCGGATGCTCCAATTTAGGACCCATCGGTGCGCAACTATAGGGTACCGGGGTGGGCGGGGCTACATGGAGACGTGTGGGCGGGGCTTGTACGACCGTGGGCTCATAGGGGCGGGTCCAAATCGGTCCCCGCCCCCAACGATGCTCCAATCTGGGACCCATTGGGGTCTCCTCTGTAGGGCGCCCAAGTGGGCGGAGCTACACGGGGAGGCGTGGGCGGGACTTGACCGACTGTAGGCGTGGCCTGGGGTAGGGGGCGTGTCCAAGGCAGTCCCCGCCCCCAATGATGCTCCAATCTGGGACCCATTGGGGGCTCCTCTATAGGGCGCCCAAGTGGGTGGAGCTACACGGGGAGGCGTGGGCGGGGCTTGACCGGGTGTAGGCGTGGCCTGGAGTAGGGGGCGTGTCCAAGACAGTCCCCGCCCCCAATGATGCTCCAATCTGGGACCCATTGGGGTCTCCTCTATAGGGCGCCCAAGTGGGCGGAGCTACACGGGGAGGCGTGGGCGGGGCTTGACCGGGTGTGGGCGTGGCCTGGGGGTAGGGGGCGTGTCCAAGGCAGTCCCCGCCCCCAATGATGCTCCAATCTGGGACCCATTGGGGTCTCCTCTATAGGGCGCCAAAGTGGGCGGAGCTACACGGGGAGGCGTGGGCGGGGCTTGACCGGGTGTAGGCGTGGCCTGGAGTAGGGGGCGTGTCCAAAGCTGTCCCCGCCCCCCAGGAAGCTGGACGCCTTCATCTACGACGCGGCGGTGCTCAACTACATGGCGCGCAAGGACGAGGGTTGCAAGCTGGTGACCATCGGCTCGGGCAAGGTGTTCGCTACAACCGGCTACGGCATCGCGCTGCAGAAGGGCTCGCGCTGGAAGCGCCCGCTCGACCTGGCGCTGCTACAGTTCCTGGGCGACGGTGCGTCAGCGCGCGGCGCGGGGTGCGCCGGCCGCGGGTGCGCGTGGCGGGCGGGTGTGCGGGGACAGTCGCGCTGGTTGCGGGGGTGTGTGAGTAGCACGGTGCTGCCTGGGTGTGTGCGGGTACAGTCGTACTGATTGTATGTGTGTGAGTACTACAATACCACCTGACTGTGTGCGGGTACAGTCGTACTGATTGTATGTGTGGAGTACTGCAATACTGCCTGGGTGTGTGGAGGTACAGTCATACACAGTCATACTGGTTGTGTGTGTGTGAGTACTGCAATACTGCCTGGGTGTGTGGAGGTACAGTCATACTGGTTGTGTGTGTGTGAGTACTATAATACTGCCTGGGTATGTGCAGGTACAGTCGCGCTGATTGTATGTGTGTGAGTACTGCAATACTGCCTGGGTTTGCGGGGGGTACAGTCGTACTGGTTGTGTGTGTGTGAGTACTACAATACTGCCTGGGTGTGTGTGTGTACAGTTGTACTGCCTGGGTGTGTGCAGGTACAATCATACTGATTGTGTGTGTGTGAGTACTGCAATACTGCCTGGGTGTGTGGAGGTACAGTCATACTGGTTGTGTGTGTGTGAGTACTGCAATACAGCCTGGATGTGTGCGGGTACAGTCGTACTGCTTGAGTGTGTGGAGGTACAGTCATACTGCTTGAGTGTGTGTGGATACAGCCATACTACCTGCGGGGGGAGGTACAGTCGTACTGCCTGGATGAGTTTGGGTACAGTCGTACGGTCTGGACGGGTGTAGCAGTGGGACAGCGGAGGTGACCGAACACCTGGGCCCCTCTTGGCCGCATAAGGAGGGTTCCCCGGACGCCGGGGCCCCTGTTGTTGGTACAACCGGAGCTCCCCGGGCACCTGGGTCCATCACGGTGTAAATCGGGTTCCCCGGACACCGGGGCCCCTCTCGTTGGTACAACCGGGGCTCTTGTCGGTACAATCGGCGCGCGTCACCCCCCGCAGACGAGATCGAGCTGCTCGAGCGCCTGTGGCTCTCGGGCATCTGTCACCACGACAAGATCGAGGTGATGAGCAGCAAGTTGGACATTGACAACATGGCCGGGGTCTTCTACATGTTGCTGGTGGCCATGGGGCTGAGTCTGCTGGTGTTCGCCGGGGAACACCTGGTGCACAGGCGGCTGCGGCACCGGCACCGGCGCGGGAGGCACCGCGTGCTGCTGGCCTTCAGCAGGGTAGGGGTGTTGGGGTGTTGGGGGTGTTGGGGTGTTGGGGGTGTGGGAGGTGTTGGGGGTATTGGGGTGTTGGGGGTGTTGGGGTGTTGGGGGTATTGGGGTGTTGAAGGTGTTGGGAGTGTTGGGGACACTCGGGGTGTTGAGGTATTGGGGGTGTTGTGGGTGTTGGGGACACTTGGGGTATTGGGGATGTTGGGTTGTTAGGGTGTTGGGGACACTCGGGGTGTTGGGAACGTTGGAGTGTTGGGGACATTGGGAGTGTTGGGGGTGTTGGGGACACTCGGGGTGTTGGGGGTGTTGGGGACATGCAGGGTGTTGGGGATGTTGGAGGTGTTGGGGGTGTTGGGGGCACTCAAGGTGTTGGGGATGTTGGGCTGTTGGGGTGTTGGGGACACTCGGGGTATTGGGGATGTTGGGTTGTTAGGGTGTTGGGGACACTCGCGGTGTTGGGAATGTTGGAGTGTTAGGGACATTGGGAGTGTTGGGGGTGTTGGGGACACTCGGGGTGTTGGGGGTGTTGGGGACATGCAGGGTGTTGGGGATGTTGGAGGTGTTGGGGGTGTTGGGGACACTCAAGGTGTTGGGGATGTTGGGCTGTTGGGGTGTTGGGGACACTTGGGGTGTTGGGGGTGTTGAGGTATTGGGGGTGTTGGGGATGTTGGGGTGTTGGGGACACTCGGGGTGTTGGGGGTGTTTGGGACATTGGGGGTGTTGTGGCTGTTGTGGGTGTTGGGGTGTTGGGGTCTCTCGGGGTGTTGTGGGTGTTGAGGTATTGGGGGTGTTGAGGACACTCGGGGTGTTGGGGATGTTGGGCTGTTAGGGACACTCAGGGTGTTGGGGATGTTGGGCTGTTGGGGTGTTGGGGACACTCGGTGTGTTGGGAACGTTGGGGTGTTGGGGACATTCGGGGTGTTGGGGTGTTGAGGTGTTGGGGGCATTGGGGTGTTGGGGGCATTCAGGGTGTTGTGGGTGTTGAAGTGTTGGGGACACTCAGGGTGTTGGGGATGTTGGGGTGTTGGGGGGCATTGGGGACATGGGATTTGGGGGACATGGAGGGACATGGGGGGACATGGGGGGAGATGGGGGGACATGGGGGGACATTGAGGGGACATGAGGGGACATTGGGGGACATTGGGGACACGGGGGTGTCCCACTGTCCCCCCGCCCCCCCCAGGGCATCTACAGCTGCTGCAGCGACGAGGACCCCGCGGGGCCCCCCCCGCTGCCGGTGGTGACCCCCCCCGGCTACAACCCGACGCCAACCCCCCCGCAACACCCCCACTACCACCACCCGCACCACCAGCAACAACAACAGCAGCAACAACAACAGCCGCCGGGGCTGTCCCCGCCGCTACCCCCCGCTCCGCCTGTAGCGACACCCCCCGCCGGCCGCCGCCGCAGCCCCGGACGCCGGGGCCCCCCCGGTTCCCTCCACCGGTTCTACGGCCCCATGGAGCCCCAGGGGCTGGGGGGGGGTCCCCGCTCGTCACCCCCCAACCCCCGCGGGTGTCACCCGGCCTGGCCGCGGCGGCCGCCAACAGCCGCCTACAGCCGCCTGGCCTACGAGGACGAGCTGACGCCGCCGCAACAGCGCGAGCGGCCCCGGCGCCTGTTGCCGCAACAGCGCGACGGCGGCGGCGACCCCGAGGCGCAGCCGCTGCTGCGGGGCGGCCACGCGTGTCACCGGCACCACCGGCGCCGGCACCACCACTGTCACCACCACTGTCACCACCACTGTCACCGGCGTCACCGCGACGCCGCCGGAGAGGCCTCCGACTCCGAGTCGGACGGCGCCGAGGCCAGCCCGCCGCCGCTGTCCGCCTGTTGGCTGGGTACAACCGGCGACTACCTGTCGCCGCCGCCGCGCTATTGGTCGGCGGAGAAGCTGGCCGCCTGTCCCGCCTGCCGGGAGACAAGCGGAGAGGCCCTCGGCCACCACCGGAGCTGCTCGGAGGAGCGGCTGTCGCGTCACCCGGACTGGGAACAGCCGCCCTGGCGGTGGGGGCCGCCGCGCGGCTGCCGTCACCCGCCCGCCTGGGTGACGCCCTGGTGGCGTCAGGCGGCCACGCGGAGCCTGGAGGACCTGAGCCGCGGCGGGCGCTGGGGGCTCTGGGTGACGCCGGTGACGGTGACGCCGGCGGCGCCGCCGTCACCGCGAGGCCGGAGGGCGGCCGAGCTGGGCGCCCGTCGAGGCTCCGCCCACTTCTCCAGCCTGGAGTCGGAGGTGTGAGCGGGACGGGGACGGATGGGGACGGATGGGGATGGATGGGGACAACGGGGACACGGTGACTTCATGGGGACATCGACGACAAGGATGTGGCACCTTCTTGGGGACATCAGGGACAAGGATGAATGGGGACACGGTGTCTTCATGGGGACACCAAAGACATGGATGTGGCACCTTCTTGGGGACACCAAGGACAGATGGGGACATGGTGTCTTCATGGGGACACCGAGGACAAGGATGTGGCTTCTACTTGGGGACACCAAGGACAAGGACGAATGGGGACACGGTGTCTTCATGGGGACATCAAGGACATGGATGGATGGGGACACGGTGTCTTCATGGGGACACCAAAGACATGGATGTGGCACCTTCTTGGGGACACCAAGGACAGATGGGGACACGGTGTCTTCATGGGGATATTGAGGACATGGATGTGGCACCTTCTTGGGGACACCAAGGACAAGGACAGATGGGGACAGCGGGGACACGGTGACTTCATGGGGACATCGACGACAAGGACGAATGGGGACACGGTGTCTTCGTGGGGACATCAAGGATGAGTGGGGACACCAAGGACACGGATGTGGCACCTACTTGGGGACACCAAGGACAACAATGGATGGGGACACGGTGTCTTCATGGGGACATCAAGGACATGGATGTGACACCTTCTTGAGGACATCAAGGATATGGATGTGGCACCTTCTTGGGGACAACGATGGATGGGGACACAGTGTCTTCATGGGGACATCAAGGACATGGATGTGGCACCTTCTTGGGGACACCAAGGACAGATGGGGACACGGTGTCTTCATGGAGACACCAAGGACAAGGACGGATGGGGACAGCGGGGACACGGTGACTTCATGGGGACATCAAGGACAAGGACGAATGGGGACACGGTGTCTTCGTGGGGACATCAAGGATGAGTGGGGACACCAAGGACATGGATGTGGCACCTACTTGGGGACACCAAGGACAACAATGGATGGGGACACGGTGTCTTCATGGGGACATCAAGGACATGGATGTGGCACCTTCTTGAGGACATCAAGGATATGGATGTGGCACCTACTTGGGGACAACGATGGATGGGGACACAGTGTCTTCATGGGGACACCAAAGACATGGATGTGGCACCTTCTTGGGGACACCAAGGACAGATGGGGACATGGTGTCTTCATGGGGACACCAAGGACAAGGATGGATGGGGACAGCGGGGACACGGTGTCTTCATGGGGACATCAAGGACGTGGATGTGGCACCTTCTTGGGGACACCAAGGACAAGGATGGATGGGGACAGCGGGGACACAGATGTGACACGTTCTTGGGGACATCAAGGACATGGATGTGGCATCTTGTGTTCATTGAGACCCCAAGGACAATGATGGATGGGGACACGGTGTCTTCATGGGGACATCAAGGACATGGATGGACAGGGACAGGATGGAGCCATGGGGACACGGTGTCTTTGTGGGGACATCAAGGACATGGATGTGGCACCTTCTTGGGGACACCAAGGACATGGATGGATGGGGACAGGATGGAGCTATGGGGACACGGTGTCTTCATGGGGACACCGAGGACATGGACGTGGTGCCTTCATGGGGACATCAAGGACATGGATGTGGCACCTTGGGGACACCAAGGACAGATGGGGACGCAGTGTCTTCGTGGGGACATCAAGGACATGGATGTGGCACCTACTTGGGGACACCAAGGACAACGATGGATGGGGACATGGTGTCTTCATGGGGACATCGAGGACGAGTGGGGACACGGTGTCTTCATGGGGACATCAAGGACAAGGACGTGGTGGCTTCATGGGGACACCAAGGACATGGACATGGCACCTCCTTGGGGACCCCAAGGACATGGACATGGCACCTCCTTGGGGACCCCAAGGACATGGATGTGGCACCTCCTTGGGGACACCAAGGACATGGCCAGGTCTTCGCAGGGGGTGACACTGTTCAGTGGTGGCCCCAGGGGACAACACGGGGTCCCCTTGTCCCCAGGTCCCCGATGTGACCTCGTGGCCACCGAGGGTGACACCAGGTCCCCAAGGGTGACGTTGTGGCCATGGGGGACAGTGACAGGTCCCCAAGGGGGACACAGCCGTCCCCGAGGGCGATGTGGCCACCAAGGTGACATCAGGGCCACCGAGCGCCCAAATGGCCACCGAGAGTGTCACTGTGGCCACCAAGGGGACATCATGGCCATCGAGGCAATGTCCTGGCCACCAAGGTGACATCAGGGCCACCAAGGTGACATTGTGGCCACTGAGAGTGACATTGTGGCCATCGAGATGATGTCACAGCCACCAAGGTGACATCCGGGCCACCAAGGTGACATTGTGGCCACTGGGGTGACATGATGGCCTCCAAGGTGACATCATGGCCACCAAGGTGACATCGTGACCACTGAGAGTGACATTGTGGCCATCGAGATGACGTCACGGCCACCGAGGTGACATCAGGGCCATTGAGAGTGACATCGTGGCCATCGAGATGACGTCACGGCTTCCGAGGTGACGTCATGGCCACCAAGGTGACATCAGGGCCACCGAGGCGCCCAAATGGCCACTGAGATTGACACTGTGGCCACCGAGATGACGTCATGGCCACCAAGGTGGCGTCATGGCCATTGAGAGTGACATTGTGGCCATCGAGATGACGTCACGGCCTCCGAGGTGACGTCATGGCCACCAAGGTGACATCAGGGCCTCCAAGGTGACATTGTGGCCACCGAGAGTGTCACTGTGGCCATTGAGGTGACATCATGGCCACCAAGGTGACATTGTGGCCATTGAGAGTGACATCGTGGCCATCGAGATGACGTCACGGCCACCAAGGTGACGTCATGGCTACCAATGTGACATCAGGGCCACCAAGGTGACATTGTGGCCATTGAGAGTGACATTGTGGCCACCGAGGTGACGTCACGGCCACCGAGGTGACATCAGGGCCTCCAAGGTGACATTGTGGCCATTGAGAGTGACATTGTGGCCACCGAGGTGACATCGGGGCCACCGAGGTGACATTGTGGCCATCAAGATGACGTCACAGCCACCGAGGTGACGTCATGGCCACCAAGGTGACGTCATGGCCACCACGGCGGGGGGGCGGCTGGCACCGTCCCAGCGGCCGCCCCTCCCCCCCCCCCCCCATTAATGACTTTTTATCTCATTAAGTGACATTGGGGGGGGGAGGGGACAAGGGGGGGGCGGGGGGGGGGGGGGGGAGGGGGAGCCGAAACTGTGACTGTGACCGCGGCCACCGCCCCGTGCGACTGTGACCCCCCCCCGTCACCCCCGCGTCACCCCCCGGACAACAGCGTCACCCCCCGTGTCACCCGGATACCCCCTGTCACCCCCCCCGATGTCCCCGTGACAACAACGTCCCCCCGTCCCTCCCCTTGACACCCCCGGTGTCCCCGACACCCCTCAATGTCCCCAACACCCTCAATGTCCCCAACACCCCTCAATGTCCCCAACACCCCCTGTGTCCCCAACACCCCCCAATGTCCCCAACACCCCTCAATGTCCCCAACACCCCCCAATGTCCCCCTGTCACTCGTGTCACCTCACGGGCAACAACGTCCCGTCCCCCCCCCATGTCCCCTGGATCCCCCCGATGTCCCCTTGACCCCCCCGATGTCCCCTTGACACCCCCAATGTCCCCAACACCCCCTGTCACCCCAACATCCCCCTGTCACCCCATGTCCCCCTGTCACCCTCTATGTCCCCCTGTCACCCTCTATGTCCCCCTGAGACCCCCTATGTCCCCCTGTCACCCCTTATGTCCCCTTGACAACCCCCATGTCCCCAACACCCCCTGTCACCCCAACATCCCCCTGTCACCCCATGTCCCCCTGTCACCCTCTATGTCCCCCTGTCACCCTCTATGTCCCCCTGAGACCCCCTATGTCCCCCTGTCACCCCTTATGTCCCCTTGACAACCCCCATGTCCCCAACACCCCCTGTCACCCCCTATGTCCCCTTGACACCCTCCATGTCCCCTTGACACCCCCTGTCACCCGGTACCCCCCCCATGTCCCCTTAGTGTCACCCCCGATGTCCCCAACACCCCCTGTCACCCCCATATCCCCCTGTCACCCCCTATGTCCCCCTGTCACCCCTTATGTCCCCTTGACACCCCTTATGTCCCCAACACCCCCTGTGTCCCCTTGACACCCCCTGTCACCCCCAACGTCCCCCTGTCACCCTCATATCCCCCTGTCACCCTCTATGTCCCTCTGAGACCCCCTATGTCCCCCTGTCACCCCTTATGTCCCCTTGACACCCCTTATGTCCCCAACACCCCCTGTGTCCCCTTGACACCCCCTGTCACCCCCAACGTCCCCCTGTCACCCTCATATCCCCCTGTCACCCTCTATGTCCCTCTGAGACCCCCTATGTCCCCCTGTCACCCCTTATGTCCCCTTGACACCCCCTGTGTCCCCAACACCCCCTGTGTCCCCCTGTCACCCCTTATGTCCCCAACACCCCCTGTGTCCCCAACACCCCCTGTCACCCGATACCCCCCATGTCCCCTTAATGTCACCCCCGATGTCCCCAACACCCCCTGTCACCTCCCTATGTCCCCCCCCGCCACCTCTGTCCCTGTCACCCCCCACCCCGTGTCCCCCCCCCCTTGTCACCTCCCCCCCTTTGGCAGCGACCCGGAATAAAGAGATTTTCTATGGACGGGGCCCCGGCGTCCGGGGGGGGCAAGGGGAGGAGGCGGGGCCAAGCTAGAGGGGCGGGGCCGGGGGGACAAGGGCCGGGCGGAAGTGCGTGAGGACGCGAGGAGGGCGGGGCTGTAAGAGCGGGCGGAAGTGCGGAAAGAGGCAGGGCGGAAGCGCGGAGGGAGGCAGGGCGGAAGTGCGACGAGAGGCAGGGCGGAAGCGCGGAGGGAGGCAGGGCGGAAGCGCGGAGGGAGGCAGGGCGGAAGCGCGGAGGGAGGCAGGGCGGAAACGCGGATAGAGGCAGGGCGGAAGCGCGGAGGGAGGCAGGGCGGAAGGGCGGAAGAGGCAGGGCGGAAGCGCGGAGGGAGGCAGGGCGGAAGCGCGGAGGGAGGCAGGGCGGAAGTGCGACGAGAGGCAGGGCGGAAGCGCGGCTAGAGGCAGGGCGGAAGCGCGGAGGGAGGCAGGGCGGAAGTGCGTAACGACGGGCCGTGGCGAGGGCGGGCGGAAGTGCGCGGCGGCGCGAGCCCGGGCGGAAGCACGTGCCGACGCCGCGCCGCCTCTGCGGGCGGAAACACGTCACCGCGCCGGGCGCCCCCCTTCCACGCGCTCCAAGATGGCGCCGCGGCGGCGGCGGGAGCTCGCGGAGGCGTCGGGAAAACGGGGGAAAACGGGGAAAAAAACGGGAAAAACGGGGAAAAAAGCGGGAAAAGCGGGAAAAGCGGGAGCGGCGGAGCCCCCTGGGCGCGTGTACGTGCCCGGGCGCGGCCCCCCGCTGGGCCCCGACGAGGAGCTGGTCATGGACGAGGAGGCCTATGTGCTCTACCACCGCGCCGGGACCGGTACGGGACGGGGGGCCTCAGTGTCCCCTCAATGTGTCCTCGTGTCCCCAATGTCCCCTCAATGTCCCCTCGTGTCCTTCAATGTCCCCCCGTGTCCCCTCAATGTCCCCCCGTGTCCCCAATGTCCCCCCGTGTCCCCCAATGTCCCCCCGTGTCCCTCAATGTCCCTCCGTGTCCCCCAATGTCCCCCCGTGTCCCTCAATGTCCCCCCGTGTCCCTCAATGTCCCTCCGTGTCCCTCAATGTCCCCCCGTGTCCCTCAATGTCCCCCCGTGTCCTCAATGTCCCCCCGTGTCCCTCAATGTCCCCCCGTGTCCTCAATGTCCCCCCGTGTCCCCAATGTCCCCCCGTGTCCCCCAATGTCCCCCCGTGTCCCCAATGTCCCCCCCTGTCCCTCAATGTCCCCCCCGTGTCCCCCAATGTCCCCCCGTGTCCCCAATGTCCCCATGTCCCCACGTCCCCTCAGGCTCCCGCTGTCCCCAGGGTCCCCTCAATGTCCCCAATCTCCGCAATGTCCCCTCAATGCCCCCCCCCCCCATGTCCCCCATGTCCCCCTATTGTCCCCATTTCCCCCCAGGCTCCCCCTGTCCTCATTGTCCCCCATGTCCCCTCATTGTCACTCCATGTCCCCCCGTGTGTCCCCATGTCCCTCCATGTCCCCATTGTCCCCCCAGGCTCCCCCTGGCCCCCCCATGTCCCCATTGTCCCTATGTCCCCTCATTGTCCCCACATTGTCCCCATTGTCCCCTCACTGTCCCCGTTGTCCCCCCGTTGTCCCCTCACTGTCCCTATTGTCCCCATGTCCCCTCATTGTCCCCATTGTCCCCTCATTGTCCCCATTGTCCCCTCACTGTCCCCATGTCCCCCCATTGTCCCCATGTCCCCTCATTGTCCCCATGTCCCCTCATTGTCCCCATTGTCCCCATTGTCCCCATTGTCCCCATTGTCCCCATTGTCCCCATGTCCCCTCATTGTCCCCATTGTCCCCATGTCCCCTCATTGTCCCCATTGTCCCCAGGCTCCCCCTGTCTCAGCTTCGCGGTGCTCCCGGACGAGCTGGGGGAGGGGCGGGAGGAGCCGCCGCTGTCACTGCTGCTCTGCGCGGGGACACAGGCGGAGACGGTGACGGCCAACAGGTGACAATGGGGACAATGGGGGGACAATGGGACAATGGGACAATGAGGGACACGGGGACAATGGGGACAATGGGGGAGGAGCCGCCGCTGTCACTGCTGCTCTACGCGGGGACACAGGCGGAGACGGTGACGGCCAACAGGTGACAATGGGGACAATGGGGACAATGGGACAATGAGGGACACGGGGACAATGGGGACAATGGGACAATGAGGGACAATGAGGGACACGGGGACAATGGGGACAATGGGGGGACAATGGGGACAATGAGGGACACGGGGACAATGGGGACAATGGGGGAGGAGCCGCCGCTGTCACTGCTGCTCTGCGCGGGGACACAGGCGGAGACGGTGACGGCCAACAGGTGACAATGGGGACAATGGGGGGACAATGGGGACAATGGGACAATGGGGGACACGGGGACAATGGGGACAATGGGGGAGGAGCCGCCGCTGTCACTGCTGCTCTGCGCGGGGACACAGGCGGAGACGGTGACGGCCAACAGGTGACAATGGGGACAACGGGGGGACAATGGGGACAATGGGACAATGGGGGGACAATGGGACAATGGGGACAATGAGGGACACGGGGACAATGGGGACAATGGGGACAACGAGAAGACAATGAGAGATATGGGGACAACAGAGGCAACAGAGACAATGGGGACAATGGGGGGACAATGGGGACAACAGGGGGACATGGGGACAACAGAGGCAATGGGAACATGGGGACAGTGGGGGGACATGGGGACACGGGGGGATATGGGGGACAGTGGGGACATGGCAGGGACACTGGGGACACGAGGGGGACCCTGGGGACATGGGGGGACCCGGGGGTCCTTGGGGACATGGGGGGGACCCTGGGGACATGGGGGGACCCGGGGGTCCTTGGGGACATGGGGGGACCTTGGGGACACGAGGGGGACCCTGGGGACACGGGGGGACATGGGGACATGGGGGGATCTTGGGGACACGGAGGGACATGGGGGGACATGGAGGGACATGAGGGGACCTTGGGGACATGGGGGGGACCTTGGGGACACAGGGGGACCCTGGGGACACGGGGGGGGACCTTGGGGACATGGGGACACACGGGGACAGCAGGTGGCCGTGTCCCCCCCCCAGGCTGCTGGTGCTGAAGATGCAGAACCTGCACGGGACCCGCCGGGGTGGCCGCGGTGACGGTGACAGCGACGGTGACAGCGACAGTGACAGTGACAGTGACGGGGAGCGGGAGCCGCAGCTGCTGCTGGCCATGGAGCCCCATTACGGGGCCATCAACCGCCTGCGGGTGGGACACTGGGGACACCGGGGACACCTGGGGACACCGGGGACCCTGGGGACACCCGGACACCCTGGGGACACCTCAATACCCTGGGGACACCCCTGGGGACACCCGGACACCCTGGGGACACCTGGGGACACCCGAACACCTGGGGACACCCCAATACCCTGGGGACACCTGGGGACACCCGGACACCCTGGGGACACCCGAACACCTGGGGACACCTGGGGATGTCCCAACACCCTGGGGACACCCGAACACCTGGGGACACCTCAATACCCTGGGGACACCTGGGGACACCCCAATACCCTGGGGACACCTGGGGACACCCGGACACCCTGGGGACACCTGGGGACACCCAAATACCCTGGGGACACCCGAACACCTGGGGACATCCTGGGGACACCCGAACACCCCTGGGGACACCCGAACACCTGGGGACACCTGGGGATGCCCTAATACCCTGGGGACACCTGAACGCCCCCCTGGGGACACCCAAGTACCCCGGGGACCCCCTGGGGACACCCGGACACCCTGGGGACACCCAGGGACACCTGGGGACACCCGGACACCCTGGGGACACCCAAACACCCCAGGTGACACCCCTGGTGACGTCCCCGGTGGTGGCTGTCTGGTCTGAGCACCCCCATGTCCCCCCAATGTCCCCAATAACCCCAATGTCCCCAGTGTCCCCAATGTCCCCAGTTCCCCCCATGTCCCCAATATCCCCCAATGTCCCCATTGTCCCAAATAACCCAATTGTCCCCCATGTCCCCCCATTGTCCCCAGGTGACCCAGTTGGGGACATCCCCCGTCGTCGCCCTCTGGTCCGAGCGGGGCCTCGTGGAGCTCTGGGGGGACCCCAATGTCCCCATTGTCCCCAATGTCCCCGTGTCCCCCATTGTCCCCATTGTCACCCCAATGTCCCCATTGTCCCCAGGTGACCCAGTTGGGGACGTCCCCCGTCGTCGCCCTCTGGTCCGACCGGGGCCTCGTGGAGCTCTGGGGGGACCCCAATGTCCCCATTGTCCCCAATGTCCCCGTGTCCCCCATTGTCCCCATTGTCACCCCAATGTCCCCATTGTCCCCATTGTCCCCAGGTGACCCAGTTGGGGACGTCCCCCGTCGTCGCCCTCTGGTCCGACCGGGGCCTCGTGGAGCTCCGGGGGGACCCCAATGTCCCCAGTGTCCCCAATAACCCCAATGTCCCCAATGTCCCCGTGTCCCACATTGTCCCCATTGTCACCCCAATGTCCCCATTGTCCCCAATGTCCCCAGGTGACCCAGTTGGGGACGTCCCCCATTGTCGCCCTCTGGTCCGACCGGGGCCTCGTGGAGCTCCGGGCCCTGGGGGGGGCCCTGGCGGCCCTGGAGGGGGGCGGGGCCAGGGAGGGGGGCGGGGCCGCCCGCCCCCACGCCCCGCCCCCTCCCCTGGCCTCCTTCGCGGGTCACATGGCCGAGGGCTTCGCGCTCGATTGGTCGCCCACGGTGCCCGGTGAGGGGGGGGGGCAATTGGGGAGGGGCAATTGGGGGAGGGGGGGGTAATTGGGGGCAGTTGGGGGGGTAACTGGGGGCAGTTGGGGGTAATTGGGGGGTATTTGGGGGGGTAACTGGGGGGCAGTTTGGGGTAATTGGGGCATTTGGGGGTAGTTGGGGGGGCATTTGGGGGGTAATTGGGGCAGTTGGGGGGTAGTTGGGGGGGTGGGGGCAATTGGGGGGTAATTGGGGGCAGTTGGGGGGTAATTGGGGCATTTGGGGGATAGTTGGGGGGGCATTTGGGGGGTAGTTGGGGGAGTGGGGGCAATTGGGGGGTAATTGGGGGCAGTTGGGGGGGTAACTGGGGGGCAGTTGGGGGTAATTGGGGGGCATTTGGGGGGGTGGGAGCAGTTGGGGGGTAACTGGGGGGCAGTTGGGGGGTAGTTGGGGGCCTTTGGGGTAATTGGGGGGGCTGGGGGATAATTGGGGGCAGTTGGGGGGATAATTAGGGGGACGGGGGGTAATTGGGGGTAGTTGGGGTAATTGGAGGGCAGTTGGGGGTAATTTGGGGGGCATTTTGGGGGGTGATTGGGAGGCAGTTGGAATAATTGGGGGGACTGGAGGGTAATTGGGGGCATTTGGGGGTAATTGGGGGGCAGTTGGGAGGTAATTTGAGTGGCTGGGGGGTAATTGGGGGCAGTTGGGGGTAGTTGGGGGGTAACTGGGGGCAGTTGGGGGTAATTTGGGGGGTAGTTGGGGGCAGTTGGGGTAATTGGGGGGGCTGGTGGGGTAATTTGAGGGGTAGTTAGGGGTAATTGGGGGGGTGGGGGCAGTTGGGGGGTAACTGGGGGGCAGTTGGGGGTAATTGGGGCAATTGGGGGCTAGTTGGGGGCAGTTGGGGAAATTGGGGGGCTGGGGGGGTAATTTGGGGGGTAGTTAGGGGTAATTGGGGGGGTGGGGGCAGTTGGGGGGTAACTGGGGGGCAGTTGGGGGTAATTGGGGGCAATTGGGGGGGCTGGGGGGTAGTTGGGGGCAGTTGGGGTAATTGGGGGGGCTGCGGGGGGGCCACCCCAGGGTGCCCTCCGGGCCCCCCCTCACTGTCCCCTGTGTCCCCCTTGTTCCCCCCCCCTTTCCTCCCCCATGTCCCCTATTGTCCCCAATGTCCCCCCATTGTCCCCCTTGTCCCCTCATTGTCCCCAATGTCCCCCCATTGTCCCCAATGTCCCCCCATTGTCCCCCTTGTCCCCTCATTGTCCCTCTTGTCCCCATTGTCCCACCATCCCCATTGTCCCTGTGTCCCTCTGTTGCTTTCCTGTCCCCATTGTCCCCCCATTGTCCCCCATCCCCAATGTCCCCTCCTTGTCCCCATGTCCCCAATGTCCCCCCGTCCCCAATGCCCCCTCATTGTCCCTATTTTCCCCTTATTGTCCCCCCATTGTCCACTTGTCCCCTCATTGTCCCCATTGTCCGCCTGTCCCCAATGTCCCCCCATTGTCCCCTCATTGTCCCCATTATCCCCATTGTCCTCTCCTTGTCCCCGTTGTCCCCGTTGTCCCCATTGTCCCCCCCTTGTCCCCAATGTACCCCCATTGTCCCCTCATTGTTCCCATTGTCCCCACTGTCCCCCCATTGTCCCCATTGTCCCCATTGTCCCCCCCTTGTCCCCGTTGTCCCCATTGTCCCCCTGTTGTCCCCTCATTGTCCCCTTGTCCCCAATGTCCCCCCATTGTCCCCTCATTGTCCCCCTGTCCCCCTTGTCCCCCTGTCCCCCGTCTCCCCTCATTGTCCCCATTGTCCCCCCCTTGTCCCCAATGTCCCCCATTGTCCCCATTGTCCCCTCGTTCTCCCCATTATCCCTATTGTCCTTATGTCCCCATTGTCCCCTCTTGTTCCCTCATTGTCCCCAATGTCCCCCCATTGTCCCCCCATTGTCCCCATTATCCCCATTGTCCCCCCCTTGTCCCCGTTGTCCCCAATGTCCCCCCCTTGTCCCCGTTGTCCCCATTGTCCCCCCGTTGTCCCCGATGTCCCCTCATTGTCCCTATTGTCCCCACTGTCCCCCCATTGCACCCATTGTCCCCTCCTTGCCCCCATTGTCCCCGATGTCCCCCCATTGTCCCCATTATCCCCATTATCCTCATTATCCCCATCGCCCCCATTGTCCCCTCCTTGTCCCCATTGTCCCCAATGTCCCCCCATTGTCCCCATTATCCCCCTTGTCCCCCCCTTGTCCCCCCGTTGTCCCCAATGTCCCCCCGTTGTCCCCATTGTCCCCCCCAGGCCGCCTGTTGTCCGGCTGTTCCCGCGGGCGCCTCCACCTGTGGGAGCCCCGGGACGGGGGCGGGGCCTGGAGCGTCGACCAGCGCCCCCTGCTGGGGCACGAGGGGGCCGTGGAGGACGCGCAGTGGGCGCCGCGCGAGGCCCCGGTGAGGGGGACACCCCGATGTCACCCGTGTGTCACCCTAACGTCACCCGAACGTCACCCATGACACCCCTATGTCACCCCCGTGTCACCTGTGTCACTCTAATGTCACCCTTATGGCACCCTAGTGGCACCTGTGTCACCCTAATGTCACCTGTGTGTCACCCTAACGTCACCCATGACACCCCTGTGTCACCCCCGTGTCACCTGCGTCACTCTAATGTCACCCTTATGGCACCCTAATGTCACCCTAATGTCACCCGTGTCACCCGTGTGTCCCCCTAACGTCACCCATGACACCCCTGTGTCACCCGTGTGTCACCCTAACGTCACCCTAACGTCACCCATGACACCCCCGTGTCACCTGTATCACCCTAATGTCACCCCTATGGTACTCTAATGGCACCTGTGTCACCCTAATGTCACCCCAATGTCACCCGTGTGTCACCCTAACATCACCCCTGTGTCACCCTAACGTCACCCGTGTCACCCTAATGTCACCCGTGTGGCACCCTAATGTCACCCGTGTCACCCTAACGTCACCCGTGTCACCCGTGAGTCACCAGTGTCACCCCTGCTGGGGCACGAGGGGGCCGTGGAGGACGCGCAGTGGGCGCCGCGCGAGGCCCCGGTGAGGGGGGACGTCAACGTCACCCGTGTGTCACCCTAACGTCACCCTAACGTCACCCATGACACCCCCGTGTCACCTGTGTCACCCCTGTGTCACCCCTGTGTCACCCTAACGTCACCCTAATGTCACCCATGACACCCCTGTGTCACCCCCGTGTCACCTGTGTCACCCTGACGTCACCCGTGTGTCACCCTAACGTCACCCATGACACCCCCGTGTCACCTGTGTGTCACCCTAACATCACCTGTGTCACCCTAATGTCACCCTAATGTCACCCCTGTGTCACCCTAATGTCACCCGTGTCACCCGTGTGTCACCCTAACATCACCCATGACACCCCCGTGTCACCTGTGTGTCACCCTAACATCACCTGTGTCACCCTAACGTCACCCTAACGTCACCCGTGTGTCACCCTAACGTCACCCATGACACTCCTGTGTCACCTGTGTGTCACCCTAACATCACCTGTGTCACCCTAATGTCACCCCTGTGTCACCCTAATGTCACCCCAATGTCACCCCTGTGTCACCCTAACGTCACCCGTGTCACCCTAATGTCACCTGTGTGTCACCCTAATGTCACCCGTGTCACCCATGTGTCACCTGTGTCACCCCTGCTGGGGCACGAGGGGGCCGTGGAGGACGCGCAGTGGGCGCCGCGCGAGGCCCCGGTGAGGGGGGACGTCAATGTCACCCGTGTGTCACCCTAACGTCACCCGTGTGTCACCCTAATGTCACCCATGACACTCCTGTGTCACCTCCGTGTCACCTGTGTCACTCTAATATCACCCTTATGGCACCCTAGTGGCACCTGTGTCACCCTAATGTCACCCGTGTGTCACCCTAACGTCACCCGAACGTCACCTATGACACCCCCGTGTCAGCCCCATGTCACCTGCGTCACCCTAATGTCACTCTTATGGCACCCTAATGGCACCTGTGTCACCCTAATGTCACCCGTGTGTCACCCTAACGTCACCCATGACACCCCCGTGTCACCTGTATCACCCTAATGTCACCCCTATGGCACCCTAATGGCACCTGTGTCACCCTAATGTCACCCCAATGTCACCCGTGTGTCACCCTAACATCACCCCTGTGTCACCCTAATGTCACCCCCGTGTCACCCTGACGTCACCCGTGTCACCCTAATGTCACCCGTGTGTCACCCTAATGTCACCCGTGTCACCCATGTGTCACCTGTGTCACCCCTGGTGGGGCACGAGGGGGCCGTGGAGGACGCGCAGTGGGCGCCGCGCGAGGCCCCGGTGAGGGGGGACGTCAACGTCACCCGTGTGTCACCCTAACGTCACCCTAACGTCACCCATGACACCCCTGTGTCACCTGTGTGTCACCCTAACATCACCTGTGTCACCCTAACGTCACCCCTGTGTCACCCTAATGTCACCCGTGTCACCCGTGTGTCACCCTAACGTCACCCATGACACCCCTGTGTCACCTGTGTGTCACCCTAACATCACCTGTGTCACCCCTGTCACCCTAATGTCACCCCAATGTCACCCGTGTGTCACCCTAACATCACCCCTGTGTCACCCTAACGTCACCCGTGTCACCCTAATGTCACCCCTGTCACCCTAATGTCACCCGTGTGTCACCTGTGTCACCCCTGCTGGGGCACGAGGGGGCCGTGGAGGACGCGCAGTGGGCGCTGCGCGAGGCCCCGGTGAGGGGACAACCTAATGTCACCCTAATGTCACCTGTGTCACCCTAACGTCACCCTAACGTCACCCTAATGTCACCCATGACACTCCCATGTCACCCTGGTGTCACCCCTGTGTCACCTGTGTCACCCCCGTGTCACCTGTGTAACCCCGTTCTCACCCCCCCATGTCACCCTTTTGTGTCACCCGCATCACCCTAATGTGACCCTAATGACTCTGTGTCACCCCCATGTCACCCGTGTCATCCCAATGGCACCTGTGTCACCCTAATGGCACCCTGGTGTCACCTGTGTCATCCCTGTGTCACCCCCATGGCACCTTAATGTCACCCCTTTGTGTCACTTGTGTCACCCCCATGTCCCCCCATATCTCTCCGTGTCCCCCATGTCCCCAATGTCTCCCCATGTCCCCCCGTGTCCCCCCGTGTTCCCCGTGTCCCCAATGTCCCACAATGTCCCCCATGTCCCCAATGTCCCCAACGTCCCCTCCGTCCAGGTGTTCTGCTCCTGCTCCATGGACACGTCCATCGTGTCCCCAATGTCCCCCTGTCCCCATGTCCCCAATGTCCCCCATGTCCCCAATGTCCCCAATGTCCCCCCATGTCCCAATGTCCCCCGTGTCCCCCGATGTCCCCCATGTCCCCAATGTCCCCAATGTCCCCAACGTCCCCTCCGTCCAGGTGTTCTGCTCCTGCTCCACGGACACGTCCATCGTGTCCCCATGTCCCCCTGTGTCCCCAATGTCCCCAATGTCCCCAATGTCCCCAATGTCCCCTCTGTCCAGGTGTTCTGCTCCTGCTCCACGGACACGTCCATCGTGTCCCCCTGTGTCCCCCTGTCCCCATGTCCCCAATGTCCCCAATATCCCCCCATGTCCCCAGTGTCCCCCCGTGTCCCCATGTCCCAATGTCCCCCGATGTCCCCAATGTCCCCCCATGTCCCAATGTCCCCAACGTCCCCTTGTGTCCCCAATGTCCCCCCATGTCCCAATGTCCCCAACGTCCCCAATGTCCCCTTGGTCCAGGTGTTCTGCTCCTGCTCCACGGACACGTCCATCCGCATCTGGGACATCCGGGCCCCGCGTCACCGGGGGTCGATGCTGGCGGCCACCGGGGCGCACGGGGACAGTGACGTCAACGTCGTCACCTGGAGCCGCCACGAGCCCTTCGTGGTGAGCGGGGGTGACGACGGCGCCCTGCGCCTGTGGGACCTGCGCCTGTTCCGGGTGAGTGGCACCAATGTCACCGATGTCACCAGGGTGTCCCCAATGTCACCAAGGTGTCCCCAATGTCACCAATGTGTGACCAAGGTGTCCCCAGGGTGTCCTCATGGGGACCCATGGGGGTCCCTGCGCCTGTGGGACCTGCGCCTGTTCCGGGTGAGTGTCACCAATGTCACCAGGGTGTCCCCAATGTCACCAATGTGTCACCAAGGTGTCCCCAAGGTGTCCCCAGGGTGTCCTCATGGGGACCCCTGGGGGTTCCTGCGCCTGTGGGACCTGCGGCTGTTCCGGGTGAGTGTCCCCAAGTGCCACCAAGTGTCACCAAGTGCCACCAATGTCACCAAGTGCCACCAAGGTGTCCTTGAATGACATCAGGGTGTCCCCAGGGTGTCCCCAGGGTGTTTTCATGGTGACCCATGGAGGTCCCTGCGCCTGTGGGACCTGCGGGTGTTCCGGGTGAGTGGCACCAATGTCACCAAGTGCCACCAAGGTGTCCCCAATGTCACCAATGTGTGACCAAGGTGTCCCCAAGGTGTCCCCAGGGTGTCCTTATGGGGACCCATGGGGGTCCCTGCGCCTGAGGGACCTGCGCCTGTTCCGGGTGAGTGTCCCCAATGTCACCAATGTCACCAAGTGCCACCAAGGTGTCCCCAATGTCACCAATGTGTCACCAAGGTGTCCCCAAGGTGTCCCCAGGGTGTTTTCATGGTGACCCATGGGGGTCCCTGCACCTGTGGGACCTGCGGGTGTTCCGGGTGAGTGTCACCAATGTCACCAAGTGCCACCAAGGTGTCACTGAATGTCACCAAGTGCCCCTGAATGTCCCCACGGTGTCCCCATGGGGGACCCGCAGCGCCCCCAACCCCTGTTTTGTCCTTGTGTCCCCCCGTGTCCCCATTGTCCCCACTGTCCCCATTGTCCCCCCGTGTCCCCTCTGTCCCCTCGTGTCCCCTCTGTCCCCTCGTGTCCCCATTGTCCCCCCGTGTCCCCATTGTCCCTCATGTCCCCGTTGTCCCCATTGTTCCCCTGTCCGCATTGTCCCTGTTGTTCCTTGTCCCCATTGTCCCCCCGTGTCCCCCCTGTCCCCCGGTGTCCCCATTGTCCCCATTGTTCCCCATGTCCCCCTGTGTCCCCATTGTTTCCCCTGTCCCCACTGTCCCCATTGTCCCCATTGTCCCCCATGTCCCCATTGCCCCCATTGTCCCCCCTGTCCCCATTGCCCCCATTGTCCCCCATGTCCCCCCATTGTCCCCATTGTCCCCTCACCCCCCGTCCCCCCCATTGTCCCCAGACCGGCTCCAGCGTCGCCACCTTCAAGCAACACTCGGCGCCCATCACGTCAGTCGAGTGGCACCCGACGGAGAGCGGGGTCCTGGCGGCCGCCGGCGCCGACGACCTGGTGACACAGTGGGACCTGGCGGTGGAGCCGGACGGTGACGCCGGTGACGGTGACACCGGTGACACCGGTGACGGTGACGGTGACGCGCTGGCCGAGCTACCCCCGCAGCTGCTGTTCGTGCACCAGGGGGACGCGGAGCCCAAGGAGCTGCATTGGCACCCGCAGTGCCCGGGGCTGTTGGTCGTCACCGCGCGCCACGGCCTCACGGTGTTCCGCACCGTCAGCGTGTGACGGGGACGCCGGGTGACGCCTGGAGGGGGGTGGTACCTGGATGCGGGTGACTCCCATGGGGTGACACTGGGGTGTGGGTGACACCTGGATGCGGGTGACACCCATGGGGTGACACCTGCATGGGGGTGACACCCGGATGTGGGTGACACCCATGGGGTGACACCTGGATGCAGGTGATGCCCATGGGGTGACACCTGGATGCGGGTGACACCCATGGGGTGACACCTGGATATGGGTGACACCCGGATGCAGGTGACACCCATGGGGTGATACTAGCAGTGGGTGACACCCGGATGTGGGTGACACCCATAGGGTGACACCTGGATGTGGGTTACACCTGGATGCGGGTGACACCCATGGGGTGACACCTGGATGTGGGTGACACCCATGGGGTGACACCGGCAGCGGGTGGCACCTGGATGGGGGTGATACTGATGGGGTGACACCCATGAGGTGACACTAGCAGTGGGTGACACCCATGGGGTGGTACCTGGATGCGGGTGACTCCCATAGGGTGACACCCGGATGTGGGTGACACCCATGGGGTGACACCTGGATGCAGGCGATGCCCATGGGGTGACACCTGGATGTGGGTGACGCTCATGGGGTGACACCAGCCGCAGGTGACACCTGGATGCGAGTGACACCCATGGGGTGACACCAGCAGTGGTTGACACTGGGGTGTGGGTGACACCTGGATGCAGGTGACACCAGTGACCCCCCCCCCATGTGACCCCCCCCTTAGTCCCTCCCACTTCCCCCCCCAAATATGGGGGGTCTCTTCATCCCCCTCCCCATTTCTACCCCCCAACAAGCGGTTGTTGTTGGGGGGGGGTTGTTTGATGCCTCCCCCTAAAAGAGAGAAAAACCCCAATTTTGTCTCAAAAAAGAGTTTTATTAAAAAAATTGATTTTGGGGGGTGATTTTTGCCGGTGTTGTCGCGCTGTTGTCACGGTGTTGCAGCTATGGGGTGACCCAACGTTACAGGTCCTGGTCGCGCTGTTGTCATGCCGTAGCCGCGGTGTTGTAGCTATGGGGCAGCCCCACGTTGCAGCACAGTCTCACACGTGGGGATCACGGTGTTCTCAGGGTGTTGTCAGAGTGTTGTCATGCTGTAGTCGCATTGTCACAGCTAAGGGGCAGCCCCACGCTGCGGCTCCCGGTTGTGGTGTTGTCGCGGTGTTGTCGCGCTGTAGCCGCGCTGTCATCGCAGTGGGGCAGCCCCACACCGCAGCTCCCAGTCACGCTGTTGTCACGCTGTTGTCACGGTGTTGTCACCCTGTAGTCGTGCCGTAGTCGTGCTGTCACCGCCGTGGGGCAGCCCCACACCGGGGCTCTCAGTCTCACTGTTGTCAGACTGTTGTCGCGCTGTAGTCGCACTGTCACAGTTATGGGGCAGCCCCACACCGCAGCTCCCGGTCACACTGTTCTCACACTGTTCTCGCGCTGCAGTCGCGCTGTTCTCGCGGTGTTGTCCCGGTGTAGTCGCGGTGTTGTCGTCGCGCTGTAGCCCCCACCGCAGGGTCGTGTAGCTGCCCCCCGCCCCGCACAGCAGCAGCTCCCGGTCACGCTGTTCTCACACTGTTCTCGCGCTGTCGTCCCGCTGTCGTCGCGCTGTCGTCACGGTGTTGTCGCGGTGTAGTCGCGCTGTTGTCGTCGCGCTGTAGCCCCCACCGCAGCGAGGTGTAGCGCCCCCCCGCCCCGCACAGCAGCAGCGTCTTCCTCACGTGGGTCCCCAGTCGAGCGGCCGCCACCAGCGGCCCCAGGGCCAGGGGGGCGCCCGGGGGGGGACAAAGGGCCACGGCCGCCGCGTGGAACCGCTCGGGGGGGCCTGGGGGCGGGGTCAGCGCGGGGGGCCAGAGGGACCCCATAGAGACCCATAGGGACCCATAGAGACCCATAGGGACCCATAGGGACCCATAGGGACCCATAGGAGCCATAGGGACCCATAGAGACCCATAGAGACCCATAGAGACCCCATAGAGACCCCATAGAGACCCATAGAGACCCCATAGAGACCTATAGGAGCCATAGAAACCCCATAGAGACCCATAGGGACCCATAGAGACCCATAGGGACCCATAGGAGCCATAGGGACCCATAGAGACCCATAGAAACCCCATAGGGACCCATAGAGACCCATAGGGACCCATAGAGACCCACAGGGACCCATAGGAGCCATAGGGACCCATAGGGACCCCATAGAAACCCCATAGGGACCCATAGAGACCCATAGGGACCCATAGAGACCCACAGAGACCCATAGAGACCCACAGAGACCCATAGGGACCCATAGGGACCCCATAGAGACCCATAGGGACCCATAGAAACCCCATAGGGACCCATAGCGACCCATAGGGACCCCCCCAGCCCCACAGATCCCCCAGCCCCACAGATCCCCCTGCCCCACAGATCCCCCCCAGCCCCATAGATCCCCCCCAGCCCCACAGATCCCCCCCAGCCCCATAGATCCCCCCCAGCCCCACAGATCCCCCAGCCCCATAGATCCCCCCCCAGCCCCATAGATCCCCCAGCCCCATAGATCCCCCAGCCCCACAGATCCCCCTGCCCCATAGATCCCCCAGCCCCACGGATCCCCCTGCCCCACAGATCCCCCCCCAGCCCCATAGATCCCCCCCAGCCCCATAGATCCCCCAGCCCCACAGATCCCCCCCAGCCCCACAGATCCCCCCCGCCCCATAGATCCCCCCCAGCCCCACAGATCCCCCCCAGCCCCATAGATCCCCCAGCCCCACAGATCCCCTCCAGCCCCATAGATCCCCCCCAGCCCCACAGATCCCCCCCAGCCCCATAGATCCCCCAGCCCCACAGATCCCCCCCAGCCCCATAGATCCCCCAGCCCCACAGATCCCCCAGCCCCACAGATCCCCCTGCCCCATAGATCCCCCAGCCCCACAGATCCCCCTGCCCCACAGATCCCCCCCCAGCCCCATAGATCCCCCCCAGCCCCACAGATCCCCCCCCAGCCCCATAGATCCCCCCCAGCCCCATAGATCCCCCCCTGCCCCAGATCCCCCCCCAGCCCCACAGATCCCCCCAGCCCCACAGATCCCCCTCAGCCCCATAGATCCCCCTGCCCCATAGATCCCCCCCCAGCCCCACAGATCCTCCCCAGCCCCACAGATCCCCCCCTGCCCCATAGATCCCCCCAGCCCCATAGATCCCTCCCAGCCCCACAGATCCCCCCCCAGCCCCACAGATCCCCCCCCAGCCCCATAGATCCCCCTGCCCCATAGATCCCCCCCTGCCCCACAGATCCCCCTGCCCCACAGATCCCCCCCCTTACCGGGATAGACCAGGAAGTCGCCCCCGAACTTCCCCCCCGCGCTCAGGTGCAGCCCCCGGCCCCACAGATCCCGGTAGACCCGGAAGCGCCGCTCGTGCCGGGGGCAGCCGCCGTGGGGCCAGTGCAGGGAGGGCCGGCTCCAGTCTGGGGGAGGGATCTATGGGGCGCCCCACATGGCAGCCCCCCCGCCCCATAGATCTGCCCAGTCCGGGTGTTTCCAGCCCCATAGATCTCCCCAGCTCCAGTGGTTCCAGCCCCATAGATCCCCGCCCAGCCCCATAGATCTCCCCCAGCCCCGGTGCTTCCAGCCCCATAGATCCCTTCCCAACCCCATAGATCCTCTCCCAGCCCCATAGATCTCCCCAGCTCTGGTGTTTCCAGCCCCATAGATCCCTTCCCAGCCCCATAAATCCTCTCTCAGCCCCATAGATCTCTCTCAGCTCTGGTGCTTCCAGCCCCATAGATCTCCCCCCAGCCCCATAGATCTCCCCAATTCTGGTGCTTCCAGCCCTATAGATCCCTTCCCAACCCCATAAACAGAGCCAGCCCCATAGCTCCCTCCAGCCCCATAGCTCCCATGCAGCCCCATAGCTCCCCCCAGCCCCATAGCACCCCCAGCCCCATAGATCCCCCCAGCCCCATAGCTCCCCCCAGCCCCACAGCTGCCCCCCCTCACCATGTTGGGGCTGGTTGGGGGTCGGGCCCTGCTGCCCCTCTGGGGCCTCCGTCACCTGTGGGGAGAGGAAGGAATCGGGGGGGGTCAGGGCTGCCCCATAGTGCCCCCCCCCGCCCCATAGCCCCCTAGCGCCCCATAGATCCCCCTGTGCCCCATAAAACCTCCCCGTGCCCCATAGATCTCCCCGTGCCCCATAGATCCCCAGTGCCCCATAGCGCCCCATAGATCCTCCCTGTGCCCCATAGATCCCCAGTGCCCCATAAATCCCCCCCGTGCCCCACAGCGCCCCATAGATCCCCCCGTGCCCCATAGATCCTCATGCCCCATAGATCCCCGTGCCTCATAGATCCCCCCGTGCCCCATAGATCCCCCCGTGCCCCATAGCGCCCCATAGATCCCCCCCGTGCCCCATAGTCCCCCCCGCCCCATAGATCCCCCTCCTGCCCCATAGATCCCCCCGTGCCCCATAGCGCCCCATAGATCCCCCCGTGCCCCATAGATCCTCCCCATGCCCCATAGATCCTCCCGTGCCCCATAGATCCCCGTGCCCCATAGATCCCAGTGCCCCATAGCGCCCCATAGATCCCCCCGTGCCCCATAGAGCCCCATAGCCCCCCCGTGCCCCATAGATCCCCCCCTGTGCCCCGTAGATCCCAGTGCCCCATAGATCCCCCCGCGCCCCATAGATCCCCCCGTGCCCCATAGCGCCCCATAGATCCCCTGTGCCCCATAGATCCCAGTGCCCCATAGCGCCCCATAGATCCCCCCTCCTGCCCCATAGATCCCCCCGTGCCCCATAGATACTAGTGCCCCATAGCGCCCCATAGATTACCCCTTGTCCCATAGCGCCCCATAGATCCCTCCGTGCCCCATAGATCCCCATAGATCCCCCCCGTGCCCCATAGATCCCCGTGCCCCATAGCCCCCCCCGCCCCATAGATCCCCCCATGCCCCACAGCGCCCCATAGATCCCAGTGCCCCACAGCGCCCCATAGACCCTCCCTGCCCCATAGATCCCTCCCTGCCCCATAGATCCCCCCTCCTGCCCCATAGCCCTCCCCCCGCCCCCCCCTCACCCCCGCCCCTCGCGGCAGCTCCACGCGGGCGGCCCCGCCCTCCGCCAGGAGCCGCCCCTCCTCGGGGAGGAGCTCCAGGGGCAGCCGCCGGCCCCGCCCCCCGGAAGCGGAACCGGAGCCGGAACCGGAACCGGGGGGGGCCCCCACGAGCAGCCCCGTGACCCGGTGCCGCTCGCGCAGGGTCCGGGCGGGCCCCGCCCCCCACACCAGGACCCGCCCCCGGAAGAGCGTCAGCGTCGGCACCTGCGGGACCGGAAGCGGGTGGGCGGCACCGGAAGGGGGTGGGCGGGACCGGGAGGGGGGCGGGATGGGCGGGGGCCGAAATGGGATGGGCGGGGCCGAACCGGGACGTGATGGGCGGGACAGGAAGTGGGCGGGGCCAAACCGGGATGGGCGGGACCAGGACAGGCGGGCGGAACCGGGCCGGACCGGGGGGGGGGGAACTGGGCGGAACCGGAAGTCCCGGGGGCCCCTCAGGGCGCCGCCATTTTCCCGCCTTCCCGCCTCCCGCCGCGGGGCATGGTGGGAGGGAGGGGCGGGACTCCGCCCCCCCGTGACTCTCTTAAAGGGGCGATGCCGCTTTGGCCCCTTCGCCCCTTGGCTCTTAAAGGGGCCTCCCCCCCCGGCCGCTTTAAGGCGGGTCCCACCACGCCAGGGGGGCTCTTAAAGGGGCCGCGCGTGTCCGGAGCCCCCCCCCCCCCACCCCATTCCTTAAAGGGGCCGCGCGCTTTTCGTACCGGACACCCCTTTTTTGCTTTTTTCCGCTTAAAAACGCCCTTAAAGGGGCCGCGTTCAGCCCTAAATGGACCAAATCGGCGTCTCCTTCCCCCAAAAACGCCTTAAAGGGGCCGCTTCCTATTTCCGAACGCCCCGATACCCCCGTCGCCGCTTTCCCCTTTAAGAGCGGCCCCCCCCCCCCCCCATTGCCCCGTTAAAGCCCCCCCGGTACCTCGGGCTCCGCCATGACGCGCGGCCCCCTCGCCCCGCCCACACGGAAGGGGCGTGGCTTCCGCGTGACCACGCCCCCCATCCGCCCGCGCTTCCTTTTATGGAAGGGCCCCCCCCGCCAGTGACGTAACGAAGGCCGCGCCCCCCATGGGCGGGGCCGCCGCGCGCGTGGCCCCGCCCCCTCGCGGGCAGGCCCCGCCCCCCGCCGCTTCCGCCGCCGCCGCCGCCGCTTTCGGGCCGGGACCGGGAGGGGAGGGGAGGGGGGAGGCGGTTGCCATGACGCCCGACGAGGTGACGTATGCGGTGACGTTGCTGCTCTCCATCCCGCTGGGCTTCGCCTTTAAGGGCTGCGGTGAGCGGGGGGGGGGGGTAATTGGGGGGTAACGGGGGGGTCATGGGGCAATTATGGGGGTAATTGGGGGGTTAATGGGGGTAATTGGGGGTCATAGGGGCAGTTGGGGGTTAATGGGGGTAATTGGGGGGGTTAATGGGGCAATTGGGGGCAGTTGGGGGGTCATGGGGGCAATTGGGGGGGTAATTGGGGGGTTAATGGGGGTAATTGGGGGTCATAGGGGCAGTTGGGGGTTAATGGGGGCAATTGGGGGGGTTAATGGGGCAATTGGGGGCAGTTGGGGGGTCATGGGGGCAATTGGGGGGGTAATTGGGGGGTTAATGGGGGTAATTGGGGGTCATAGGGGCAGTTGGGGTTAATGGGGGCAATTGGGGGGTAATGGGGCAATTGGGGGCAGTTGGGGGGTTAATGGGGGTCATGGGGGGCAACTGGGGGTTAATGGGGCAATTGGGGGTTAATGGGGGTAATTGGGGGCAGTTTTAGGGGTTAATAGGGGTCATGGGGGCAATTGGGGGGTTAAGGGGGGGTAATTGGGAGTATTGGGGGCAGCTGGGGCAGTTGGGGGGTTAATGGGGTAATTGGAGAGGTAATGGGGGGTCATGGGGGTAATTGGGGGGTTAATGAGGAGCCATGGGGTTAATGAGGGGTAATATTGGGGGGTCATGGGGTAATTGGGGACCAGGTCCCCCCCCCCCGGTGCTGACGTTGTCCCCTCTGTGTCCCCTCCCCTTCCTTGTCCCCATGTGTCCCCATGTCCCCAAATGTCCTTTTGTGTCCCCCCATGTCCCCCAATGTCCCTCCATGTCCCTCCACATCCCCCAATGTCCCCCAATGTCCCAAATGTCCCTCCATGTCCCCGTGTCCCCAATGTCCCCCCATGTTTGTGTCCCCCATGTCCCTTTATGTCCCCAAATGTCCCTCTATGTCCCTCCATGCCCCCTCATGTCCTCCCGTGTCCCCCATGTCCCCCAATATCCCCCCATTGTCCCTCCATGTCCCTCCATGTCCCCAATGTCCCCCCATGTCCCCGTGTCCCCTCCTGTCCCCGTTGTCCCCGTTGTCCCCATTGTCCCCTCACGTCCCCATTGTCCCCTCATGTCCCCTCAATGTCCCCATTGTCCCCTCCTGTCCCCATTGTCCCCTCAATGTCCCCGTTGTCCCCCCTGTCCCCTCAATGTCCCCATTGTCCCCCATTGTCCCCCATGTCCCCGTTGTCCCCATTGTCCCCAATGTTCCCCCTGTCCCCTCAATATCCCCATTGTCCCCCATGTCCCCATTGTTCCCGTTGTCCCCTCATGTCCCCTCATGTCCCCGTTGTCCCCTCACGTCCCCATTGTCCCCGTTGTCCCCATTGTCCCTTCATGTCCCCACCGTCCCCATTGTCCCTGTTGTCCCCTCACGTCCCTGTTGTCCCCGTTGTCCCCCCATTGTCCCCTCATGTCCCCTCCTGTCCCCTCATGTCCCCATTATCCCCATTGTCCCCGTTGTCCCCATTGTCCCCCATTGTCCCTCACGTCCCCATTGTCCCCATTGTCCCCTCATGTCCCCGTTGTCCCCAATGTCCCCCCGTTGTCTCCTCATGTCCCCATTGTCCCCTTTGTCCCCATTGTCCCCATTGTCCCCTCAATGTCCCCGTTGTCCCCGTTGTCCCCCTGTTGTCCCCTCATGTCCCCTCAATGTCCCCGTTGTCCCCATTGTCCCCTCATGTCCCCTTGTGTCCCCAATGTCGCCCTGTCCCCCCATGTCTCCATGTCCCCTCAATGTCCCCGTTGTCCCCTCATGTCCCCATTGTCCCCGTTGTCCCCATTGTACCCCCTGTCCCCTCAATGTCTCCATTGTCTCCCATGTCCCCATTGTCCCCACCGTCCCCGTTGTCCCCTCATGTCCCCATTGTCCCCATTGTCCCCATTTTCCCCGTTGTCCCCCCATGTCCTCCAATGTCTCTAATGTCCCCCTGTTGTCCCCATTGTCCCCGTTGTCCCCTCATGTCCCCATTGTCCCCCATGTCCCCATTGTCCCCATTGTCCCCATTGTCCCCTCCCGTCCCCAGGCCCGCGTGGCCGCCAGGCTGGCTCTGCGCTGGCGGGGGTGGCCCTGGCCCTCGTCACCTGCGGTCCCCACGTCCTGCACTCGCTGGTGACGGCGCTGGGGACCTGGGGGCTGCTGCGGGGGCTGCCCCGGTGAGCGGGACCCGCGAATGGCCCCAATGGCCCCAATGTCCCCAATGTCCCAATGTCCCCGTGTCCCCCAATGTGCCCCATGTCCCCATGTCCCCAATGTCCCCATGGCCCCAATGTCCCCATGGCCCCAATGTCCCCAATGGCCCCATGTCCCCAATGTCCCCAATGTCCCCATGGCCCCAATGTCCCCATGTCCCCATGTCCCAATGTCCCCATGTCCCAATGTCCCCAATGGCCCCATGTCCCCAATGGCCCCATGTCCCAATGTCCCCATGTCCCCAATGGCCCCATGTCCCCAATGTCCCCATGTCCCCAATGGCCCCAATGTCCCCATGTCCCAATGTCCCCATGTCCCCAATGTCCCCAATGTCCCCATGGCCCCATGGCCCCATGTCCCCAATGGCCCCAATGGCCCCAATGTCCCCCCATTGTCCCCATGTCCCCAATGGCCCCAATGGCCCCATGTCCCCATGGCCCCAATGGCCCCAATGGCCCCATGGCCCCATGTCCCAATGTCCCCATATCCCCAATGTCCCCATGTCTACAATGTCCCCAATGTCCCCAATGTCCCCCCATGTCCTCCACGTCCCTCCATGTACCCCCCCATGTCCCCAATGTCCCCCAATATCCCTCATGTCCCCCCATGTCTCCAATGTCCCCTCATGTCCCCTCATGTCCCCCTATGTCCCTCTATGTCCCCCCATGTCTCCCAATGTCCCCAATGGCCCCCAATGTCCCCCATGTCCCCCCATGTCCCCCCATGTCCCCAATGTCCTTCCATGTCCACTCCCTGTCCCCAGTGTCCCCCCGTGTCCCTCCATGTCCCCCCATGTCCATGTCCCCAATGTCCCCCATGTCTCTCCATGTCCCCCATCCCTCCATGTTGCCCAATGTCCCCCATGTCCCCCGTGTCCCCATGTCCCTCATGTCCCTTCATGTCCCCCAATGTTCCCCCCGTCTGCATGTCCCCTCATGTCCCCAATGTCCTCTCATGTCTCCCCATGTCCCCAATGTCCCCCCATATCCCCCCAATGTCCCTCCATGTCCCTCCATGTCCCTCCATGTCCCTCCATGTCCTCCCTATCCCTCCATGTTCCCCAATGTCCCCATGTCCCCCCATGTCCCTGTATGTCCCTATGTCCCCCCATGTCCCCTCCATGTCCCCAATGTCCCCCCATGTCCCCATGGGGCGCTGGGGGTGGGAGGGGGGGACACCCCCCCCCATTGGGGACGCTGTTAACCCCCTCCCCCGGTGCATTATGGTCCTTATTCCCCCCCCCCCCCGGTGCATTATGGGTCCTATCCCCCCCCCCCCAGTGCATTATGGGTCCTATCCCCCCTTCCCCCGGTGCATTATGGTCCTTATCCCCCCTCCCCCGGTGCATTATGGTCCCTATCCCCTCCTCCCCGGTGCATTATGGGCCCTATCCCCCCCACCCCTATTTTACCCAATGGCCGGGGGGGGTCTCCCCGCTTCGCCCCCCCCCCCATTCTCTCCATGCGGGGGGGGGGGTCACCCCGGTGCATTGTGGGTCTCTCCCCCCCCCCAGGTGCGGGGGGTGTGTGTGTGTGGGGGGGGTTGGTCTATGGGGGGGTCACCCCGGTGCATTGTGGGTCTCTCCCCCCCCCCCATCACAGGCGCTGCGGGGGGGGGGGTGTTGCTCTATGGGGGGGTCACCACGGTCACCCCGGTGCATTGTGGGTCCCCCCCCGTTGTTGCAGGCGCTGCGGGGGGGGGGGTGGTTTGTGTGGGGGGGTCACCCCGGTGCATTGTGGGTTGGTCCATGGGGGGGGGTCACCATGGTCACCCCGGTGCATTATGGGTCTCTCCCCCCCCCCAAGGAGCAGTGGGGGGGTGGTTTGTGTGGGGGGGGGTCACCCCGGTGCATTGTGGGTCCCCCCCCCCCCCGTTGTCGCAGGCGCTGCGGGGCGGGGGGGGGTCACCATGGTCACCCCGGTGCATTGTGGGTCGTCCCCCCCCCGTTGCAGGCGCTGCGGGGGGGGGGGGTTGGTCTATGGGGGGGGTCACCCCGGTGCATTGTGGGTTGGTCTGTATGTGTGGGGGGGTCACCCCGGTGCATTGTGGGTTGGTCCATGGGGGGGGTCACCCCGGTGCATTGTGGGTTGGTCCATGGGGGGGGTCACCATGGTCACCCCGGTGCATTGTGGGTCTCTCCCCCCCCCCCAAGGAGCAGTGGGGGGTGTTGGTCCATGGGGGGGGGTCACCCCGGTGCATTGTGGGTCCCCCCCCCCGTGCAGGCGCTGCGGGGCGGGGGGGGCCGCCTGGTGCTTCTCCTACCTGCTGCTGTTCCGGGCGGGGGGGGCCCTGGGGCTGCCCGAGCCCCCCCCCTGCGCCAACGCCCTCCAGCTGCTGCTGACGCTCAAGGTGGGGGGGGGGACGGCGGGAGGGGGGAACAGCTGGGGGGGGGGAACAGCGGGGGGGGGACAGCGGGGGGGGAACAGCGGGAGGGGGGAACGGCTGGGGGGGAACAGCGGGAGGGGGAACAGATGGGGGGTCAATGGGGGGGAATGGAGGGGCAAAATGGGGGGGGTCATAATGGGGGGGGCGCAGCTGGGGGGGGTCCAATGGGGAGGGGTCAGAATGGGGGGGGGTCATTGGGGGGGTCATAATGGGGGGGAAGGGGGGGGTCATAACGGGGAGGGGTCAGAATGGGGGGGTCATTGGGGGTGGGGGGGTCATTGGGGGGGTGGGGGGTCAAAACGGGGGGGGAAGGGGGGGGTCCAATGGGGAGGGGGGTCATAATTGGGGGGAGGTCATAATGGGGGGCAAAGTGGGGGGGGGGGCACAGCTGCGGGGGGGGGGAAATGGGAAATGGGAGGAGTCAGAATGGGGGGGAGGGGTCCAAGGGGGAGGAGTCATAATGGGGGGGGGTCACAATGGGGGGGTCATTGGGGGGTCAAGGTGGGGGGGTCCAATGGGGGGAAAGGGGGGGGGGTCAGAATGGGGGGGAGGGGTCCAAGGGGGAGGGGTCACAATGGGGTCAATGGGGAGCAAAATGGGGGGGGGGTTATTGGGGGTCACAATGGGGGGGGTCACAATGGGGGGGTCGTTTGGGGGTGGGAGGGGCCATTGGGGCAGTTTGGGGGGGGTCCTGGGGGTATCGGGGGGGGGGTGGGACCAGTGGGCGGGGCTACTTTGGGGCGGGGCTATGGTGGGGGCGGGGCTAGTGGGGTTATGCGGTTGGGGGCGGGGCCAGAAGAGAAAGGGGGCGGGGCCATGCAAATGTGTGTGCCTATGGGGGTGGGGCCATTTAAAGGGTTGGGTCTAAGGGGCGTGGCCAGGCGGAAAGGGGGGTGGTGTCATGCAAATGAGTCGGGGTGGGGGCGGTCCCTAGGGGGCGTGGCCAAGCCGCCTCGGCCCCGCCCCCCCCAGCTGGTGAGCCTGGCGTTTGACGTGCAAGAGCTGCGCGAGGCCCCGCCCCCCGGCGTGACGTCACGGGCGGCGGCGCCGCCCATTGGCTCCCTGGAGAGCTGCCCGGGGCTGCTGGAGCTCCTGGCCTACAGCTACTGCCACGTGGGGCTGCTCACGGGTGCGCGGGGCGGGGCTTCCGGGGGGCGGGGCTTCCGGGGGCGGGGCTTCCGGGGGGCGGGGCTTCCCTGGCAGTGGGTCCTCCCGGGGGTGGGGCCTTCCCGGGGGTGGGGCCTTCCCGGGGGCGGGGCTTCCCTGGCAGCGGGTCCTCCCAGGGGCGGGGCCTCTCGGGGGCGGGGCCTCCCCGGGGGTGGGGCCTTCCCAGGGGCGGGGCTTCCCTGGCAGCGGGGCCTCCCGGGGGCGGGGCCTTCCCGGGGGCGGGGCCTTCCCGGGGGCGGGGCTTCCGGGGGCGGGGCCTCCCCGGGGTGGGGCCTCTCAGGGGCGGGGCCTCCCCGGGGGCGGGGCCTTTCTGTGCACCTGGGCCCTTTCCCAGCATTCCCAACCCCCCCTCCCAATCCCCCCATTCCCTTTCCCAAGCCCCCGATTCCTCCATTCCCAAATCCCACTCCCAATCCCCCCCATCCCAATCCCCCATTTCCCAATCCCAATCCCCCCATTCCCAATCCCCCCATTCCCAATCCCAATCTTCCCAATCCCAATCCCCCCATTCCCAATCCCAATCTTCCCAATCCCAATCCCCCCATTCCCAATCCCAATCCCTCCACTCCCAATCCCATTCCCACTCCCAATCCCACTCCCAATCCCAATCCCCCCATTCCCCAATCCCAATCCCCCATTCCCAATCCCCCCAATCCCAATCCCTCCATTCCCAATCCCTCCATTCCCAATCCCTCCATTCCCAATCCCCCCATTCCCAATCCCATTCCCAATCCCAATCCCCTCACTCCCCATTCCCAATCCCCTCATTCCCCATTCCCAATCCCATTCCCAATCCCATTCCCACTCCCAATCCCATCATTCCCAATCCCCCCATTCCCAATCCCATTCCAATCCCAATCCCCCATTCCCAATCCCAATCCCCCCATTCCCAATCCATTCCCAATCCCAATCCCCATTCCAATCCCCCCATTCCCCAATCCCATTCCCAATCCCATTCCAATCCCATTCCCACTCCCAATCCCCCCATTCCCAATCCCCCCATTCCCCAATCCCATTCCCAATCCCAATCCCATTCCCAATCCCCCCATTCCCAATCCCGTCATTCCCCATTCCCAATCCCGTCATTCCCCATTCCCAATCCCATTCCCAATCCCATTCCCAATCCCATTCCCACTCCCAATCCCATCATCCCCCTCTCCCCAGGCCCCTTCTTCCGCCTCTCCACCTACCGCGACTGGATCCGGGGTCCCCTCCCGCCCCCGTCCTGGCGCCGGGTCCTTCTCCGGGCCGGCCCGGCGCCGGCGCTGGCGGCTGTTGCGGAGGCCACGGGACGACTGTTCCCGCTGGACGCCCTGCGGGATCCCGGATTTTCCGAGCGCCCGCTCCCGCTCCGCCTGTTCTACATGGTCCCGGTGTTCCTGGCGTTCCGCACGCGCTTCTACGCCGCGTGGTTGGCGGCCGAGGCCTCCTGCATGGCCGCCGCCTTCGGGGCCTACCCCGTGACGGCGCGCGCGCGGCCCGGGGCGGGGCCGACTGTGCGCTACAGGCGGCCGAAGAGGTGGGTGGGGCTTGGGGTGGTTGTTGGGGTTGTTGGGTGTTGGTTTGGGTCTATGGGGTGTTGACTTGTTGGGTCTGTTGGGTGTTGACTTGGGGTTTGGGTGTTGACTTGGGGGTTGGGTCTGTTGGGTGTTGACTTGCGTTTATCTGGTGTTGACTTGGTGGTTGGTTCCATGGGGGTTGACTTGGCGGTTGGGCCCATTGGGCGTTGAGTTGTTGGCTCTATCGGGTGTTGACTTGGCGGTTGGTTCCACGGGGGTTGACGTGGTGGTTGGTTCCATTGGATGTTGAGTTGTTGCATCTATCGGGTGTTGACTTGGTGGTTGGGCCCATTGGGTGTTGACTTGGTGGTTTTTTCCATGGGGGTTGACTCGGCGGTTGGTTCCACGGGTGTTGACGTGGTGGTTGGTTCCATTGGGTGTTGAGTTGGTGGTTGGTTCCATTGGGTGTTGAGTTGGTGGTTGGTTCCATTGGGTGTTGAGTTGTTGGTTGGTTCCATGGGGTTGATGTGGTGGTTGGTTCCATGGGTGTTGAGTTGTTGGGTCCATTGGGTGTTGAGTTGTTGGGTCCATTGGGTGTTGAGTTGTTGGTTGGTTCCACTGGGGTTGACTTGGTGGTTGGTTCCACGGGGGTTGACTTGGGCCCATTAGGTGTTGAGTTGTTGGGTCCATGGGTGTTGAGTTGTTGGTTGGTTCCATGGGTGTTGACTTGGTGATTGGGCCCATTGGGTGTTGAGTTGTTGGGTCTATCGGGTGTTGAGTTGTTGGTTGGTTCCACGGGGGTTGACTTGGTGATTGGGCCCATTGGGTGTTGAGTTGTTGGGTCTATCCGGTGTTGACTCGGTGGTTGGGTGTTGACTTGAGGTTTGGGTGTTGACTTGGTGGTTGGGTCTGTTGGGTGTTGACTTGGTGGTTGGTTCCACGGGTGTTGAGTTGTTGGGTCTATCGGGTGTTGAGTTGTTGGTTGGTTCCACGGGGTTGACTCGGCGGTTGGTTCCATGGGTGTTGAGTTGTTGGGTCCATTGGGTGTTGACTTGGCGGTTGGTTCCATGGGTGTTGACGTGTTGGTTGGTTCCATTGGGTGTTGAGTTGTTGGTTGGTTCCACGGGGTTGACGTGGCGCCCGGGTCCCTCCGGGGCCCCTCCCGCCCCCCTTTCCCCCCGGCATTCCGGCATTCCGGCATTCCGGCGGCGTTCCCAGCGCGGAGGAGCTCCCCGAGGCGCTGTACGACTACGCGGCCGTGCGGAACATCGAGCCGCTGCGCACCGACTTCTGCGTGCGCTTCCGCGACGCCATGCGCCACTGGAACATGACGGTGCAGTGGTGGCTGGCGCACTACGTGCACCGGCGCGCGCCGCGGCGCCCGCCAGCGCTCAGGTGGCACCGCGGGGGACGGGGACGGGGACGGGGACATGGGGATGGGGACGGGATGGGGACGGGACGGGGACCGGGAACAGGGATGGGGACGGGATGGGGACGGGGACAGGGACCGGGGCAGGATGGGGACGGGGACGGGACAGGGATGGGACAGGGACCGGGACGAGGACGGAAATGGGGACCGGGATGGGGACGGGGACAGGATGGGGATGGGGACGGGACGGGGACCGGGAACAGGGATGGGGACGGGATGGGGACGGGGACAGGGACCGGGGCAGGATGGGGACGGGGACGGGACAGGGATGGGACAGGGACCGGGACGAGGACGGAAATGGGGACCGGGATGGGGACGGGGACGGGATGGGGATGGGGACGGGACGGGGACCGGGAACAGGGATGGGGACGGGATGGGGACGGGGACAGGGACCGGGGCAGGATGGGGACGGGGACGGGACAGGGATGGGACAGGGACCGGGACGAGGACGGAAATGGGACCAGGATGGGGACGGGGACAGGACGGGGACAGGACGGGGACCAGGACAGGGATGGGGACAGGGGGACAGGACGGGGACGGGGGGACGGGGATGGGGACGGGGACCAGGATGGGGACGGGATGGGGATGGGGACCGGGACGGGGACTGGGACAGGGATGGGGAAATGGGGGGAAAGGAGGGGAAAAAGAGGGAAAAGGGGAGGGAAAAGGAGAGAAATGGGGCGAAATGGGGAGAAATGGGGGGGGAAATGAGGGAAACGGGGGGAAATGGGGGGAAAAGAGGGGGAAAGGGAGGGAATTGGGGGCGAGGAGGGAAAAAGAGGGAAAAGGGGAGGGAAAAGGAGAGAAATGGGGGGAAATGGGGAGAAATGGGGGGGGAAATGAGGGAAACGGGGGGAAACGGGGGGAAATGGGGGGAAATGGGGAGAAATGGGGGGGATATGGAGAAATGAGGGAAACGGGGGGAAATGGGGGGAAAAGAGGGGGAAAGGGAGGGAATTGTGGGCGAGGAGGGAAAAAGAGGGAAAAGGGAGGGAAAAGGAGAGAAATGGGGGGAAATGGGGGGAAATGGGAGGGAAATGGGGGAAAATGGGGGGAAAGGGAGGGAAAAGGAGGGGAGAAATGGGGGAAAATGGGGGGAAAGGGAGGGAAAAGGAGGGGAAAATGGGGGAAATGGGGAGAAATGAGGGAAACGGGGGGAAATGGGGGAAAGGGAGGGAAATGGGGGGGAAAAGGGAGGGAGAAAAGAGGGAAAAGGGAGAGAAAGGAGGGGAAAATGGGGGAAAAGAGGGGGAAAGGAGGGAAAAGAGGGGGAAAGGAGGGAAAAGAGGGAGAAAGGAGGGGAAAGGGAGGAAAGGAGAGAAAGGAGGAAAAAGGGGGGAAAAGGAGGGGAAAGAGGGAAAAGGAGAAATGGGAGGGAAAAAGGGAAAGAGGGAAAGGGAGGAAAAGAGGGGGAAAAGGAGAGGGAAAGGGAGGAAAAGAGGGGGAAAAGGAGAGGGAAAAGGAGGAAAAGAGGGGAAAAGGAGGAAGGGGGAAAAGGAGGGAAAGGGGGGGAAAAGGAGGGAAAAGAGGGGGAAAAGGAGGGAAATGAGGGGGAAAGGAGGGAAAAGAGGGGGAAAAGGAGGGAAGAGAGGGAAAGGGGGAAAGGAGGAAACAGAGGGGAAAGGAGGGAAAACAAGGGAAAAGAGGGGGGAAAGGAGGGAAAAGAGGGGAAAAGGAGGGAAAGAGAGGAAAAGGAGGGAAAAGGAGGGAAAGGGAGGGAAATGGAGGGGGAAAAGGAGGGAAAAGAGGGGGAAAGGAGGAGGAAAGGAGGAGAAGGGAGGGAAAGGGGGGGAAAGGAGGAAAACAGAGGGGAAAGGAGGGAAAACAAGGGGGAAAAGAGGGGGGAAAAGGAGGGAAAAGAGGGGAAAAGGAGGGAAAAGAGGGGGGAAAGGAGGAAAGAGGGGAAAAGGAGGGGAAAAGGAGGGAAAGGGAGGAAAGGAGGGGGAAAAGGAGGGAAAGGGAGGGAAAAGGAGGGGGAAATGAGGGGAAAGAGGGGAAAAGGAGGGGGAAAAGGGGGAAAAGAGGAGGAAAGAGAGGGAAAAGGAGGGAAAAGAGGGAAAAGGAGGGGGGAAAAGGAGGGAAAAGAGGGGGGAAAGGGGAGGGAAAGGGGGGGGAAAGGAGGAAAACAGAGGGGAAAGGAGGGAAAACAAGGGGGAGAAGAGGGGGAAAAGGAGGGAAATGAGGGAAAAGAGGGGGAAAGAGGGAAAAGAGGGGAAAAGGAGGAAAAGAGGGGAAAAGGAGGAAAGAGGGGAAAGGAGGGGGAAAGGAGGGAAAGGGAGGGAAAAGGAGGGAAAAGAGGGGGAAAGGGGGAGAAAAGGAGGGAAAGGAGGGAAAAGAGGAAAAAGGAGGGAAGGGAGGAAAAGAAAGGGAAAGGGAGAAAAAGAGGGGAAAAGGAGGGAAAAGGAGGAAAGAGGGGAAGGAGGAGAAAGGAGGAAAGGGAGGGGAAAGGGGGGAAGAGGAGAAAACAGAGGGGAAAGGAGGGAAAACAAGGGGGGAAAGAGGGGGAAAAGAGGGGGGAAAGGAGGGAAAACAAGGGGGAGAAGAGGGGGAAAAGGAGGGAAAACAAGGGGGAGAAGAGGGGGAAAAGAGGGAAAATGAGGGGGAGAAGAGGGGGAAAAGGAGGGGAAAATGAGGGAAAGAGGGCAAAGGAGGGCGGAGGCAGGCGTGTGCGCCGTGACGCCCCCAGGAGCGCCTGCACGATGCTGGTGTCGGCCTATTGGCACGGGCTGCACCCCGGCTACTACCTGAGCTTCCTGAGCGTGCCGCTGTGGCTGGCGGCGGAGCGCGCGGGCGAGCGGGCCGCTGGGCGGGCGCGCGGGCGGGCGGGCGGGCGCGCTGGGCGCGCTGGGCGCTGCGCATGCGCGCGTACGACTACCTGTGCGTGGGCTTCGTGCTGCGCGACGCGGCCGCCACGCTGCGCTACTGGGGGGGCATCGGGTTCTGTCTGCACGTGGCGCCGCTCGTGGGGCTGGCGGGTGGCGGCGCTGTGGGGGAGAAAGGGGGACAAGGGGGGAGATGGAGGTGGGGGGTTAGTGTGGGAGAGGGGGGATGAGGAGGAGACAAGGGGGGACAAAATGGAGGGGTATGGGGGACAATGGGGGACAAGGAGGGGGGGATGAGGGACAAGGAGGGGACATGGGGGGACCATGGGGGGACAAGGAGGGACCAGGAAGGGGACACAGGGGACCAGGAAGGGACATGGGGGGACAAGGAGGGGACATGGGGAGAGAAGGAGGGGACAATGAGGGCCTATGAGAGGACAAGGAGGGCCAGGAGGGGACATAGGGAGACCATGGGGGGACATGGGGGGACCATGAGGGGACAAGGAGGGGGACCCCAGGGACAAGGAAGGGACATGGGGAGACCATGGGGGGACATGGGGAGACCATGAGGGGACATGGGGGGACCAGGAGGGGACATGGGGGGACAATGAGGGACTATGAGGGGAGGAAGAGGGCCAAGGAGGGGACATAGGGAGACATGAGGGGACATGGAGGGGACCATGAGGGGACAAGGAGGGACACAGGGGGGGACATGGGGAGACTATGTGGGAAATGGGGGCTTGGGGGGATTTTTAAGGGGGGAAACTTGTGTCGCTCCCACCCAAAATGAGCTCAATAAAGTGTTTTAAATTACCCCGGCGGCTCCGCGTTGGTGGCGCCGGATCCGCGGAGTCGCGGGGACGGGTTTTTTGGGGGGAAATCGGAGGTTTTTGGCCGTTTGGGGCGGGCGCTTCCCGCGCGCGGCCGCCTCGCCTCACGGCACAAGATGGCGGCGGCGGGAGAGGCGCGCGAAGGGCGGGGGAAAACTACAACTCCCGGCGTGCCCCGCGCGGCGCCGCCAGGGCGGCAGCCAATGAGAGCGCGGCGCGCCAGGGCGGCAGCCAATGAGAGCGCGGCGCGCGCCGGAGGCAACCAATGAGAGCGCGGCGCGCCAGGGCGGCAGCCAATGAGAGCGCGGCGCGGCCGCCACGCTGCGCTACTGGGGGGCATCGGATTCTGTCTGCACGTGGGGCCGCTCGTGGGGCTGGCGGTGGCGGCGACAACGGGGGACAAGGGGGACAATGGGGACAATGGGGACAATGGGGACAAAGGGGGTGGGGGGTTAGTGTGGAGAGGGGGGATGAGGAGGAGACAATGGGGGACAAAATGGAGGGGTATGGGGGGACAATGGGGGACAAGGAGGGGGGGATGAGGGACAAGGAGGGACATGGGGGGACCATGAGGGGACAAGGAGGGACCAGGAGGGGGACACAGGGGGACCAGGAAGGGACATGGGGGGACAAGGAGGGGACATGGGGGGACAAGGAAGGGACATGGGGGACAAGGAGGGGACAATGAGGGCCTATGAGAGGACAAGGAGGGCCCAGGAGGGGACATAGGGAGACCATGGGGGACCATGAGGGGACAAGGAGGGGGACCCCAGGGACAAGGAAGGGACATGGGGAGACCATGAGGGGACATGGGGGGACCAGGAGGGGGACATGGGGGGACAATGAGGGACTATGAGGGCAGGAAGAGGGCCAAGGAGGGGACATAGGGAGACCATGAGGGGACATGGGGGGACCATGAGGGGACAAGGAGGGACACAGGGGGGACATGGGGAGACTATGTAGGAAATGGGGGTTTGGGGGATTTTTAGGGGGAAACTTGTGTCGCTCGCACCCAAAATGAGCTCAATAAAGTGTTTTAAATTACCCCGGCGGCTCCGCGTTGGTGTTCGCCGGATCCGCGGAGTCGCGGGACGGGTTTTTTGGGGGGAAATCGGAGGTTTTCGGCCGTTTGGGGCGGGCGCTTCCCGCGCGCGGCCGCCTCGCCTCACGGCGCAAGATGGCGGCGGCGGGAGAGGCGCGCGGAGGGCGGGGGGAAACTACAACTCCCGGCGTGCCCCGCGCGGGCGCCGCCAGGGCGGCAGCCAATGAGAGCGCGGCGCTGCCAGGGCGGCAGCCAATGAGAGCGCGGCGCGCCAGGGCGGCAGCCAATGAGAGCGCGCGCCGCGCGCCGGCGGCGACCAATAGCGGCGCGAGCCGCGGGGAGGGAGGCGGGAGCAGCCGGGAGGCCCCGGTGGTGGCGGCGGCCGCCATGAACATCCTGCCCAAGAAGTCGTGGCACGTGCGGAACCGGGACAATGTGGCCCGGGTGCGGCGGGACGAGGCGGCGGCCGAGGCCGAGCGGCGGCGGCGGGAGGCCCGGGCGCTGCTGGCGGAGCAGGAGGCGAGTGCGGCGCGCATGCGCGGGGGGGGGGCGGTTGCGCATGCGCGGCGCGGGCTGGGGGGGAACGGGTGCGCATGCGCGAGGGCGGGGGTGCTGCTTGAGCGAGCACGGGACGGGTGGGAGGTGCGCATGCGCGGGGGGGACGGTTGCGCATGCGCGAGGGCGGGGGTGCTGCATGAGCGAGCACGGGATGGGTGGGAGGTGCGCATGCGCGGGGGGGACGGTTGCGCATGCGCGAGGGCGGGGGTGCTGCATGAGCGAGCACGGGACGGGTGGGGGGTGCGCATGCGCGGGCAGAAAGGGGAGGGGTGGAGTGAGGGAGCGCGCATGCGCATTCCCGGGGGTTGGGTCAAACCATTGTTAATCCGGGGGGGGGGGTTGGGTCAAACTATTGTTATTGGGGGGGGGTTGGGTCAAACTATTGTTATTGGGGGGGTTGGGTCAAGCTATTGTTAAGGGGGGGGTTGGGTCAAACTATTGTTAAGGGGGGGGTTGGGTCAAACCATTGTTAATGGGGGGGGGACCCACATTTCCCCCTCCCCCCCCAGGCCCGGACCCTCCTCCTGCGGAAACGCGCGCGGGGGCGGGGCGAGGAGGAGGAGGAGCCCGAGGAGGCTCCGCCCCCCGCCGCTCGCCCCGCCCCTCCCGAGCTCTTTCCCGCCAAGCGGGGGGGCGGGGCCAACGCGGAGCACGAGGAGGAGGAGCGGAAGGAGCAGGTAGGGGGCGGGGCGAAGGGTTGGGCGGGGCTACTCGCGAGGCCCCGCCCCCCGTCTCCCGTCCCCACCCCTAATTTCCCCCTCCCAGCCCCAAAATCTTCATTTTTCCCCCCAATCCCTCATCCCCCGAATCTCCCGGCCCCAAACTCTACATTTTTCCCCCCAATTCCTCATCCTTTGAATATCCCGGCCCTAAATTCTACGTTTTTCCCCCCAAATTCCTCATGCCCCTAATCTCCTGGCCCCAAAATCTCATTTTTTCACCCCAATTCCATGTCCCCCAAATATCCCGACCCCAAAATCTTCACTTTTCCCCCTAATTCCTCATCCCCTGAATATCCCAGTCCCAAAATATCCCTTTTTTCCCCCAATCTCATGTCTCCCCCACATGTCCTGAGCCCAAAATCTCCATTTTTTCCCCCAATTTCGTGTCCCCCACATATGGCCCCAAAAATCTCAGTTTTTCCCCCCAATTCCATGTCCCCCAATTATCCTGACCCAAAATCTCCATCTTTCTCCCCAATCTCATGTTCCCCACATATCCCAGCCCCAAAATCTCCATTTTTTCCCCCAATTCCTTGTTCCCCACATATGGCCCCAAAATCTCCATTTTTCTCCCCAATCTTGTGTCCCCCACATATCCCGGCCCCCAAATCACCATTTTTTCCCCCAATCTTGTGTCCCCCACATATCCCAGCCCCAAAATCTCCGTTTTTCCCCCCAATTTCATATCTCCCACATATAGCCCCAAAATCGCCGTTTTTCCTCCCGATTTCGTCTCCCCTACATTTCTTGGCCCCCAAATCTCCGTTTTTCCCCCAATTTCATGTCCCCCACATGTCCCGGCCCCAAAATCACCGTTTTTCCCCCCAATTTCATATCTCCCACATATGGCCCCCAAATCACCGTTTTTCCCCCCAATTTCATATCTCCCACATATGACCCCAAAATCTCCATCTTTCTCCCCAATCTCATGTCCCCCACATATCCCAGCCCCAAAATCTCCCTTTTTCCCCCCAATTTCTTATCTCCCACATATGGCCCCAAAATCGCCGTTTTTCCTCCCAATTTCGTCTCCCCTACATATCCCGCCCCAAAATCACCGTTTTTCCTCCCAATTTCATATCTCCCACATATGGCCCCAAAATCGCCGTTTTTCCTCCCAATTTCATCTCCCCTATGTTTCTTGGCCCCAAAATCGCCGTTTTTCACCCCAATTTCATATCTCCCACATATAGCCCCAAAATCGCCGTTTTTCCTCCCGATTTCGTCTCCCCTACATTTCTTGGCCCCCAAATCTCCGTTTTTCCCCCAATTTCATGTCCCGCACATGTCCCGGCCCCAAAATCACCGTTTTTCCCCCCAGTTTCATATCTCCCACATATGGCCCCCAAATCGCCGTTTTTCCTCCCAATTTCGTCTCCCCTATGTTTCTTGGCCCCAAAATCTCCGTTTTTCCCCCCAATTTCATATCTCCCACATATGGCCCCAAAATCGCCGTTTTTCCTCCCAATTTCATCTCCCCTACATTTCTTGGCCCCAAAATCGCCGTTTTTCACCCCAATTTCATATCTCCCACGTATGGCCCCCAAATCACCGTTTTTCCTCCCAATTTCATATCTCCCACATATGGCCCCCAAATCGCCGTTTTTCCTCCCAATTTCATCTCCCCTACATATCCCGGCCCCAAAATCTCCGTTTTTCCCCCAATCTTGTGTCCCCCACATATCCCAGCCCCCAAATCACCGTTTTTCCCCCCAATTTCATATCTCCCACATATGACCCCAAAATCTCCATCTTTCTCCCCTATCTCATGTCCCCCACATATCCCAGCCCCAAAATCGCCGTTTTTCACCCCAATTTCATATCTCCCACGTACGGCCCCAAAATCGCCGTTTTTCCTCCCAATTTCGTCTCCCCTATGTTTCTTGGCCCCAAAATGGCCGTTTTTCACCCCAATTTCGTGTCCCCCCCCCCAGGAGCGCCGCGCTCGGGCCCTCGGCCTCCTGACCCCCCTGGGCCCCAGCGAGGCCCAAACCAGCCCCCCCTGGTACCTGCGTCCCCCCCTTGGGGACAACGGGGACACCGGGGACACCGGGGACACCAGGGACAAGGACCGGGGCCACCTCGACCCCCTGCACCAATTCCCCAAGAAACCGCCCCAAAAGGAGCCGCCCCCCCCACCCCGCGCCCGGGGGGGGCCCATGGGGTGAGTAGGGGCTTTGGGGGGGGGGGGGTCCCCAAAGGGGTCCCCAATGTCCCCTTGGGGACAAACGGGGGGGGTTGGGGGCCTATAGGGGGATAGAGGGGCGCCCCACACCCCAGGGCCGTTTTGGGGTAAATGTGAGGGTTTTCTGGTCTTAATAATCCCCCAGGGCCGTTTTGGGGTAAATTTGGGGGTTTTCTGGTCTTAATAACCCCCCAGGGCCATTTTGGGGTAAATTTGGGGGTTTTCTGGCACTCTGGGAGGTCTTACTCCCCCAGGGCCATTTTGGGGTAAATTTGAGGGTTTTCTGGCACTCTGGGGGGTCTTAATAATCCCCCAGGGCCATTTTGGGGTAAATTTGGGGGTTTTCTGGCACTATGGGGGTCTTAATAATCCCCCAGGGCCATTTTGGGGTAAATTTGGGGGTTTTCTGGCACTCTGGGGGGTCTTAATAATCCCCCAGGGCCATTTTGGGGTAATTTTGAGGGTTTTCTGGCACTATGGGGGTCTTAATAATCCCCCAGGGACATTTTGGGGTAAATTTGGGGGTTTTCTGGCACTATGGAGGGTCCTAATAACCCCCCAGGGCCATTTTGGGGTAAATTTGGGGGTTTTCTGGCACTATGGGAGGTCTTACTCCCCCAGGGACATTTTGGGGTAAATTTGGGGGTTTTCTGGCACTATGGAGGGTCCTAATAACCCCCCAGGGCCATTTTGCGGCAAAAATGGGGGTTTTTTGTCACTCTGGAGGGTCCAAAGTGCCCTTTTGAGGCCATTTGGGGGCAAAAAATTGGGGATTTCTGCTCTGTTTTACTCCCATAAGAGGACGTAGATCCCCCCCCCAGGGCCATTTTGGGGCAAAATAGGGGATTTCCGGCACTCCAGAGCCTCAAAACTGCCCCTTTGAGACCATTTTGGGGCAAAATGGGGGGTTTCTGGCCCTCCGGAGGGCCCAAGCGGCCCCTCGGAGGCCGTTTTGGGGCGAAACGCGGCGTTTTCGGCGCAGGCTGGCGGAGCTGCGGCGGGAGCGGCTGCGGCGGGAAGCGGCCGAGCGGCAGCGGAGCCGGGAGCTGCGGGAACGCCGGGAACGCCGGGAATCGCCCGGGCCGGACGAGCGAGGCCGGCCCTACAACGGGCAGTTCCACCCGGAGCTGGCGAGGAGGGGGGGGCCGGGGGGGGGGCGCTGAGGGGGGGGGACCCCCCCGGACGCCTGGGCCCCTTCCCGGACAATGGGGCCCCCCCCGGACGCCTGGGCCCTTCCCGAATTCCTGGGATCCCCCCCGGACGCCTGGGCCCCCCCGGACGCCTGGGCCCATCCCGGACACCTGGGCCCCTTCCCGGACGCCTGGGCCCATCCCGGACGCCTGGGCCCTTCTTGGATTCCTGGGCCCCTTCCCGGATTTCTGGGAGCTCCCCCGGACACTTGGGAGCCCCCCCAGGTTCCTGGGAGCCCCCCCGGACGCCTGGGCCCTTCCCGAATTCCTGAGCCCTTCCCAGATTCCTGGGATCCCCCCCGGATGCCTGGGCCCCTTCCCGGACGCCTGGGCCCATTCCCAGACAATGGGGCCCCCTTCCCGGATTCCTGGGATTCCCCCCGGACGCCTGGGCCCATTCCCGGATTTCTGGGAGCCCCCCCAGGCACTTGGGAGCCCCCCCGGACGCCTGGGCCCATTCCCGGATTCCTGGGAGCCCCCCCGGACACCTGGGCCCTTCCCGGATTTTTGGGACCCCCCCCGGACGCCTGGGCCCTTCCGGGATTCCTAAGAGCCCCCCCAGACACTTGGGAGCCCCCCCGGATTCCTGGGAGCCCCCCTGGACGCCTGGGCCCATTCCCGGATTTTTGGGAGCCCCCTCGGACGCCTGGGCCCCTTCCCAGACACCTGGGCCCATCCCGGATTCCTGGGAGCCCCCCCAGGACGCCTGGGCCCCCCCCCGGACGCCTGGGCCCATCCCGGTTTCCTGGGCCCATTCCCGGATTTCTGGGAGCCCCCCCAGACACTTGGGAGCCCCCCCAGGTTCCTGGGAGCCCCCCCGGACGCCTGGGCCCATTCCCGGATTTCTGGGATTCCCCCCGGACGCCTGGGAGCCCCCCCGGACGCCTGGGCCCTTCCGGGATTCCTAAGAGCCCCCCCAGACACTTGGGAGCCCCCCCGGATTCCTGGGAGCCCCCCCGGACGCCTGGGCCCATCCCGGGCACTGGGGCCCCCCCGGACGCCTGGGCCCATTCCCGGACGCCTGGGCCCTTCTTGGATTCCTGGGCCCATTCCCGGATTCCTGGGAGCCCCCCCGGGCACTTGGGAGCCCCCCCAGGTTCCTGGGAGCCCCCCCGGACGCCTGGGCCCATTCCCGGATTTCTGGGAGCCCCCCCGGACGCCTGGGCCCCTTCCCGGATGCCGGGGAATAAAGATTCCCATTGGGAACCAGGGTGCTCTGAGCCGTGGGGGGGGGGGGGGGGGGGGGCAGATCTATGGGGCGCTGTGGGGCTGGGGGGGGGCACTGACCCTGGGGACCCCCCCGAGCTGCCCCCAACCCTCCCGCGAAGCCTCTGGGGACCCCATAGGGACCCCAATACCCCCCTGGGGTCCCCATGACCCCCCGTAACCTCTTGGGGACACCCTATAGCCCCCCAACAGCTTCCTGGGGACCCCAGTGACCCCCTGGGGACCCTATAGACCCCCCAATAGCCCCCAGCGTCCCCAATAGCCCCCTGGGTCCCCAATACCCCCCTCGGGACCCTATAGACCCCCCAATACCCCCCCAGGGTTCCCAATACCCCCCAGGGTCCCCATAGACCCCCCAATACCCCCCAGGGTCCCCAATACCCCCCATGTCCCTATAGACCCCCCCATGGTCCCCAATACCCCTTGGGGACCCCCCAATACCCCCCCAGGGTCCCCAATACCCCCCAGGGTTCCAGATACCGCCTTGGGGACCCTATAGACCCCCCAATACCCCCCCATGTCTCTATAGACCCCCCAATACCCCCCCAGGGTCCCCAATGGCCCCTTGGGGACCCTATAGACCCCCCCAGGGTCCCCAATACCCCCCAGGGTCCCTATGGACCCCCCAATACCCCCCAGGGTCCCCAATAACCCCCATGTCCCTATAGACCCCCCCAGGGTCCCCAATACCCCTTGGGGACCCCCCAATACCCCCCAGGGTCCCCAATACCCCCCATGTCCCTATAGACCCCCCAGGGTCCCCAATACCCCCCATGTCCCCATAGACCCCCCCCAGGGTCCCCAATACCCCTTGGGGACCCCCCAATACCCCCCCAGGGTCCCCAATACCCCCCATGTCCCTATAGACCCCCCCAGGGTCCCCAATACCCCTTGGGGACCCCCCAATACCCCCCCAGGGTCCCCAATACCCCCCATGTCCCTATAGACCCCCCCAGGGTCCCCAATACCCCTTGGGGACCCCCCAATACCCCCCAGGGTCCCCAATAGCCCCCATGTCCCTATAGACCCCCCCCAGGGTCCCCAATACCCCTTGGGGACCCCCCAATACCCCCCAGGGTCCCCAATACCCCCCATGTCCCCATAGACCCCCCCCAGGGTCCCCAATACCCCTTGGGGACCCCCCAATAGCCCCCATGTCCCTATAGACCCCCCAGGGTCCCCAATACCCCTTGGGGACCCCCCAATACCCCTCAGGGTCTCTATGGACCCCCCAATACCCCCCAGGCTCCCCAATACTCCCCATGTCCCTATAGACCCCCCAGGGTCCCCAATACCCCTCAGGGTCCCTATAGACCCCCCAATACCCCGCCAGGGTCCCCAATACCCCTTGGGGACCCCCCAATACCCCTCAGGGTCCCTATGGACCCCCAATACCCCCCCAGGGTCTCCAATACCCCCCATGTCCCTATAGACCCCCCAGGGTCCCCAATACCCCTCAGGGTCCCTATGGACCCCCAATACCCCCCAGGGTCTCCAATACCCCCCATGTCCCTATAGACCCCCCAGGGTCCCCAATACCCCCCAGGGTCCCCAATACCCCCCATGTCCCTATAGACCCCCCCAGGGTCCCCAATACCCCCCAGGGACCCTATAGACCCCCCAATACCCCCCAGGGTCCCTATGGACCCCCAATACCCCCCAGGGTCCCCAATACTCCCCATGTCCCTATAGACCCCCAGGGTCCCCAATACCCCTTGGGGACCCCCCAATACCCCCCCAGGCTCCCCAATACCCCCCATGTCCCTATAGACCCCCCAGGGTCCCCAATCCCCCTTGGGGACCCCCCATGTCCCCCCCCCCCCGATGGCTCCGCATCAGCCAATGGCAGCGCTTTTATTTGGGGAGGGGGCGGGGACAGCAGCACAGGCGGGGGGGGGGGGTGTCGTGTGTGTCCCCCCCCCGGTGTCACCCATCGGGGGGGGTGTCGTGTCCCCCCCCCGGTGTCACCCGTCGGGGGGGGGTGTCGTGTCCCCCCCCCCCCGGGATGTCCCCCCCCCGGTGTCACCCGTCGGGGGGGGGGTGTCGTGTCCCCCCCCCCGGGATGTCCCCCCGGTGTCACCCGTCGGGGGGGGGGGGGGTGTCGTGTCCCCCCCCCCCGGTGTCACCCATCGGGGGGGGTGTCGTGTGTCCCCCCCGGTGTCACCCGTCGGGGGGGGGTGTCGTGTCCCCCCCCCCGGGATGTCCCCCCGGTGTCACCCGTCGTCCCCCTGCAGCAGCTGCCCCAGGTCACGCAGGGCCCCCCGGATGTGGCCCGCGAAGCGCCGCGCGTCCTGGGGGACAATGGGGACAATGGGGGGACAGTGGGGACAATGGGGGGACAATGGGGGGGGACACAATGGGGGGGGCGCCCTAAGGACCCACCCCCCCGTGGGGACACCCCCCCCGTCACCGTGTGGGGGGACAATGGGGACAATGGGGGGTGACACAATGGGGGGGGCACCCTAAGGACCCCACCCCCCCATGGGGACATCCCCCTGTCACCGTGCGGGGGGACAATGGGGAGGTTATGGGGACAATGGGGACAATTTGGGGGGGGCACAATGGGACAATGGGGGGGCACCCTAAGGACCCCCCCCACCGTGGGGACACCCCCCCATCACCGTGCAGGGGGACAGTGGGGACAATGGGGGGGGACACAATGGGGGGGGCACCCTAAGGCCCCACCCCCCCATGGGGACATCCCCCTGTCACCGTGCGGGGGGACAATGGGGGGGTTATGGGGACAATGGGGACAATTTGGAGGGGGCACAATGGGACAATGGGGGGGCACCCTAAAGACCCCCCCCCACCGTGGGGACACCCCCCTGTCACCGTGCGGAGGGACAATGGGGACAATGTGTGGGGGTGACACAATGGGGAGGTTATGGGGGGACAATGGGACAATGGGGGACACAATAGAGGGGGGACAATGGGACAAATGGAGGGGACACAACGGGGGGAGTTTTGGGGGGACAATGGGACAATTGGGACAATGGGGAGGGACACAACAGGGGGGACACAATGGGGAGGGACAATGGGGGGACAATGGGACAATTTGGGGGGGCACGATGGGGAGGTTATGGGGACAATGGGGACAATGTGGGGGGGATGACACAATGGGGACCTTATGGGGACAGTGGGGACAAGGGACAATGGGAGGGGGTGGCACAATAGGGAGGTTATGGGGGGACAATGGGGACAATGGGGGGGTGACACAATGGGGAGGTTATGGGGGACAATGTGGGGGGGGGTGACACAATGGGGACCTTATGGGGACAATGGGGACAAGGGACAATTTGGGGGGGACACAATGGGGAGGTTATGGGGGACAATGTGGGGGGGGTGACACAATTGGGACCTTATGGGGACAATGGGGACAAGGGACAATTTGGGGGGGACAATGGGGAGGTTATGGGGGGGTGACACAATGGGGACGTTATGGGGGACAATGGGGACAAGGGACAATTTGGGGGGGACAATGGGGAGGTTATGGGGGGGTGACACAATGGGGACATTATGGGGGACAATGGGGACAAGGGACAATTTGGGGGGGACAATGGGGAGGTTATGGGGGGTGACACAATGGGGACCTTATGGGGGACAATGGGGACAAGGGACAATTTGGGGGGGACAATGGGGAGGTTATGGGGGGGTGACACAATGGGGACGTTATGGGGGACAATGGGGACAAGGGACAATTTGGGGGGGACAATGGGGACGTTATGGGGACAATGGGGACAAGGGACAATTTGGGGGGGACACAACGGGAGTTGATGGGGGGGACACAATGGGGAGGGACAATGGGACAGTCGGAGGGGACACCATGGGGTGACACCACGGGGGGTTGTGGGACACCCTGGGGACCCCCCTCACCGTGCGGGGACACGCGGCCGTGCAGGTGACATGGAACACCAGGGTGTCCCCGGACACGCTGTAGCCAACACCGTAACCATCGTCCGAGGCCTGCGGGGTCCGGGCGTCAGCGCCCCCCGTGTCCCCAATGTCCCCCCGTGTCCCCAATGTCCCCCCCGTGTCCCCCCCATGTCCCCAATGTCCCCCCATGTCCCCAGTGTCCCCCCATGTCCCCCAATGTCCCCCCGTGTCCCCAATGTCCCCCCATGTCCCCCCCCATGTCCCCAATGTCCCCCCATGTCCCCCTGTGTCCCCAATGTCCCCCCGTGTCCCCAATATCCCCCATGTCCCCCCCATGTCCCCAATGTCCCCCCTGTCCCTAATGTTCCCTGTATCCCCCCATGTCCCCCCTTGTCCGCAATGTCCCCCATGTCCCCATGTCCCCATGTCCCCAATGTCCCCCCACCCCCCTGTGTCCCCCATGTCCCCCATGTCCCCCCCATGTCCCCAATGTCCCCCGTGTCCCCAATGTCCCCCATGTCCCCCCCCCGTGTCCCCAATGTCCCCCCGTGTCCCCCCGTGTCCCCAATGTCCCCCAATGTCCCCCGTGTCCCCATGTCCCCCCATCTCCCCCCATGTCCCCAATGTCCCCCATGTCCCCCATGTCCCCAATGTCCCCCCGTCTCCCCCCGTGTCCCCAATGTCCCCAATGTCCCCCCGTGTCATGTCCCCAAAGTCTCCAATGTCCCCCCATGTCCCCAATGTCCCCCGTGTCCCCACACCCCCTCATGTCCCCAATGTCCCCAATGTCCCCCCCGTGTCCCCCATGTCTCCCCAATGTCCCCCGTGTCCCCACACCCCCCCATGTCCCCAATGTCCCCAATGTCCCCCGTGTCCCCAATGTCCCCCGTGTCCCCACACCCCCTCATGTCCCCCCGTGTCCCCCGTGTCCCCCCATTGTCCCCCGTGTCGCACCGGGGCGAACCCGCCCCCCGCGGGCTGCAGCTCCTCGGGGTGTCCCTGGAGCAGCCCCAGCGGCTGCGGCGGGAGCCGCGCGGCGGCCACGGCCCAGGGCAGGGACAGCGCCTGGACACGCCCCCGGGACACGCCCACCGTGAGACCCCGCCCCCCGCCCCGAGACCCCGCCCCCTGCCCCGAGACCACGCCCCCCGCCCCGAGACCACGCCCCCCCCGCCCCATCCACGGCCCAGGGCAGGGACAGCGCCTGGACACGCCCCCGTGAGACCACGCCCCCTGCCCCCGAGACCACGCCCCCCCGCCCCGCCCCATCCACGGCCCAGGGCAGGGACAGCGCCTGGACACGCCCCCGTGAGACCCCGCCCCCCGCACCGAGACCACGCCCCCCCAATCCACGGACCAGGGCAGGGACAGCGCCTGGACACGCCCCCCGTGAGACCACGCCCCCTGCCCCCGAGACCACGCCCCCCCGCCCCATCCACGGCCCAGGGCAGGGACAGCGCCTGGACACGCCCCCGGGACACGCCCCCCGTGAAGACACGCCCCCCCGTGAGGACACGCCCCCCCGCCCCCCCGCCCCATCCACGGCCCAGGGCAGGGACAGCGCCTGGACACGCCCCCCCGGGACACGCCCCCCTGAGGACACGCCCTCCTGCCCCGCCCCGTCCACGACCCAGGGAAGGGACAGCGCCTGGACACGCCCCCGGGACACGCCCCCACGAGGACACGCCCCCCCGTGAGGACACGCCCCCTCGAGACCACGCCCCCCCCCCCCCCCCCCCCCCCCCGCCCCATCCACGGCCCAGGGCAGGGACAGCGCCTGGACACGCCCCCCGGGACACGCCCCCAGCGAGGACACGCCCCCCGTGAGGGCACGCCCCCTCGAGACCACGCCCCCCTGCCCCATCCACGGCCCAGGGCAGGGACAGCGCCCCGGGGGACACGCCCCCACGGGGACACGCCCCCCCGCGAGGACACACCCCCATTAGGAGACACCCCCCCATGAGGACACGCCCCCGAGACCACGCCCCCATCGCACCCATTGCCCAGGGCAGGGAAAGCGCCTGGACACGCCCCCGGTGAGGACACGCCCCCGGGAGGACACGCCCCCCCCCCGAGACCACCCCCCTCGCCCCGCCCATGACGCCTGGACACGCCCCCCTATGTGACCACACCCCCTTCCCAAGGCAGAGCCTGCCCCTCCAGGAGGCCACGCCCCCTCCTCCAAACCCCGCCCCCGTCCGCCCCCCCGCCGAAGCCACAGGCCCCTCCCCTCCTCTGGCCCCGCCCCCCGGAGGCCCCGCCCACCTGGCAGAGGAAGGGGGGGCGGAGCCCCAGCTCCCGCCCGGCCACGGCCAGCGCGAAGAGGTGCCGGTGAGGCCCCGCCCCCAACATGGCGGCCCGGAGCAGCTGGGCCTGGCGGGACAGGGCGGCCCCCAGGAGGACCCGGCGCTGGCGCCGCTGGGGACGGGGACACGGGGACACCGGGGGTCACGGGGGGGTCACCAGGACCCCTCATGGCCCCAGTGTCCCCCCAATGTCCCCCCCATGTCCCCAATGTCCCCTCATGTCCCCCCATATCCCCAATGTCCCCCCAATGTCCCCAATGTCCCCCAATGTCCCCAATGTCCCCCCAATG
>NW_028289368.1:0-41971 GCF_059628265.1 Tinamus guttatus
GTTTCTCACTCCAAGCACAAAGCGTGCGCAGCACGAGTCTTGGCACAGCAAAACACTTCCTTTGGCATGCCCTTTGCAGCCTCACTCCAAACGGGGCTCTCCGCTTCATCCATCCCTGACTCCATACTAGCACCAACGGGCTGCTAAAGCGTTTCGCAGAAAACACCAAGGAACCTGTTTCTCACTCCAAGCACAAAGCGTGCGCAGCACGAGTCTTGGCACAGCAAAACACTTCCTTTGGCATGCCCTTTGCAGCCTCACTCCAAACGGGGCTCTCCGCTTCATCCATCCCCTGACTCCATACTAGCACCAACGGGCTGCTAAAGCGTTTCGCAGAAAACACCAAGGAACCTGTTTCTCACTCCAAGCACAAAGCGTGCGCAGCACGAGTCTTGGCACAGCAAAACACTTCCTTTGGCATGCCCTTTGCAGCTTCACTCCAAACGGGCTCTCCGCTTCATCCATCCCCTGACTCCATACTAGCACCAACGGGCTGCTAAAGCGTTTCGCAGAAAACACCAAGGAACCTGTTTCTCACTCCAAGCACAAAGCGTGCGCAGCACGAGTCTTGGCACAGCAAAACACTTCCTTTGGCATGCCCTTTGCAGCTTCACTCCAAACGGGGCTCTCCGCTTCATCCATCCCCTGACTCCATACTAGCACCAACGGGCTGCTAAAGCGTTTCGCAGAAAACACCAAGGAACCTGTTTCTCACTCCAAGCACAAAGCGTGCGCAGCACGAGTCTTGGCACAGCAAAACACTTCCTTTGGCATGCCCTTTGCAGCTTCACTCCAAACGGGGCTCTCCGCTTCATCCATCCCCTGACTCCATACTAGCACCAACGGCTGCTAAAGCGTTTCGCAGAAAACACCAAGGAACCTGTTTCTCACTCCAAGCACAAAGCGTGCGCAGCACGAGTCTTGGCACAGCAAAACACTTCCTTTGGCATGCCCTTTGCAGCTTCACTCCAAACGGGGCTCTCCGCTTCATCCATCCCCTGACTCCATACTAGCACCAACGGGCTGCTAAAGCGTTTCGCAGAAAACACCAAGGAACCTGTTTCTCACTCCAAGCACAAAGCGTGCGCAGCACGAGTCTTGGCACAGCAAAACACTTCCTTTGGCATGCCCTTTGCAGCTTCACTCCAAACGGCGCTCTCCGCTTCATCCATCCCCTGACTCCATACTAGCACCAACGGGCTGCTAAAGCGTTTCGCAGAAAACACCAAGGAACCTGTTTCTCACTCCAAGCACAAAGCGTGCGCAGCACGAGTCTTGGCACAGCAAAACACTTCCTTTGGCATGCCCTTTGCAGCCTCACTCCAAACGGGCTCTCCGCTTCATCCATCCCCTGACTCCATACTAGCACCAACGGCCTGCTAAAGCGTTTCGCAGAAAACACCAAGGAACCTGTTTCTCACTCCAAGCACAAAGCGTGCGCAGCACGAGTCTTGGCACAGCAAAACACTTCCTTTGGCATGCCCTTTGCAGCTTCACTCCAAACGGGGCTCTCCGCTTCATCCATCCCCTGACTCCATACTAGCACCAACGGGCTGCTAAAGCGTTTCGCAGAAAACACCAAGGAACCTGTTTCTCACTCCAAGCACAAAGCGTGCGCAGCACGAGTCTTGGCACAGCAAAACACTTCCTTTGGCATGCCCTTTGCAGCTTCACTCCAAACGGCGCTCTCCGCTTCATCCATCCCCTGACTCCATACTAGCACCAACGGGCTGCTAAAGCGTTTCGCAGAAAACACCAAGGAACCTGTTTCTCACTCCAAGCACAAAGCGTGCGCAGCACGAGTCTTGGCACAGCAAAACACTTCCTTTGGCATGCCCTTTGCAGCTTCACTCCAAACGGCGCTCTCCGCTTCATCCATCCCCTAACTCCATACTAGCACCAACGGGCTGCTAAAGCGTTTCGCAGAAAACACCAAGGAACCTGTTTCTCACTCCAAGCACAAAGCGTGCGCAGCACGAGTCTTGGCACAGCAGAACACTTCCTTTGGCATGCCCTTTGCAGCCTCACTCCAAACGGCGCTCTCCGCTTCATCCATCCCCTGACTCCATACTAGCACCAACGGCTGCTAAAGCGTTTCGCAGAAAACACCAAGGAACCTGTTTCTCACTCCAAGCACAAAGCGTGCGCAGCACGAGTCTTGGCACAGCAAAACACTTCCTTTGGCATGCCCATTGCAGCTTCAATAAAAACGGGGCTCTCTGCTTCATCCATCCCCTGACTCCATACTAGCACCAACGGGCTGCTAAAGCGTTTCGCAGAAAACACCAAGGAACCTGTTTCTCACTCCAAGCACAAAGCGTGCGCAGCACGAGTCTTGGCACAGCAAAACACTTCCTTTGGCATGCCCTTTGCAGCCTCACTCCAAACGGGGCTCTCCGCTTATCCATCCCCTGACTCCATACTAGCACCAACGGGCTGCTAAAGCGTTTCGCAGAAAACACCAAGGAACCTGTTTCTCACTCCAAGCACAAAGCGTGCGCAGCACGAGTCTTGGCACAGCAAAACACTTCCTTTGGCATGCCCTTTGCAGCCTTACTCCAAACGGGGCTCTCCGCTTCACCCATCCCCTGACTCCATACTAGCACCAACGGGCTGCTAAAGCGTTTCGCAGAAAACACCAAGGAACCTGTTTCTCACTCCAACCACAAAGTGTGCGCAGCACGAGTCTTGGCACAGCAAAACACTTCTCTTCGCATGCCCTTTGCAGCCTCACTCCAAACGGGGCTCTCTGCTTCATCCATCCCCTGACTCCATACTAGCACCAACGGGCTGCTAAAGCGTTTCGCAGAAAACACCAAGGAACCTGTTTCTCACTCCAAGCACAAAGCGTGCGCAGCACGAGTCTTGGCACAGCAAAACACTTCCTTTGGCATGCCCTTTGCAGCTTCACTCCAAACGGGGCTCTCCGCTTCATCCATCCCCTGACTCCATACTAGCACCAACGGGCTGCTAAAGCGTTTCGCAGAAAACACCAAGGAACCTGTTTCTCACTCCAAGCACAAAGCGTGCGCAGCACGAGTCTTGGCACAGCAAAACACTTCCTTTGGCATGCCCTTTGCAGCCTCACTCCAAACGGGGCTCTCCGCTTCATCCATCCCCTGACTCCATACTAGCACCAACGGGCTGCTAAAGCGTTTCGCAGAAAACACCAAGGAACCTGTTTCTCACTCCAAGCACAAAGCGTGCGCAGCACGAGTCTTGGCACAGCAAAACACTTCCTTTGGCATGCCCTTTGCAGCCTCACTCCAAACGGGGCTCTCCGCTTCATCCATCCCCTGACTCCATACTAGCACCAACGGCCTGCTAAAGCGTTTCGCAGAAAACACCAAGGAACCTGTTTCTCACTCCAAGCACAAAGCGTGCGCAGCACGAGTCTTGGCACAGCAAAACACTTCCTTTGGCATGCCCTTTGCAGCTTCACTCCAAACGGGGCTCTCCGCTTCATCCATCCCCTGACTCCATACTAGCACCAACGGGCTGCTAAAGCGTTTCGCAGAAAACACCAAGGAACCTGTTTCTCACTCCAAGCACAAAGCGTGCGCAGCACGAGTCTTGGCACAGCAAAACACTTCCTTTGGCATGCCCTTTGCAGCTTCACTCCAAACGGCGCTCTCCGCTTCATCCATCCCCTGACTCCATACTAGCACCAACGGGCTGCTAAAGCGTTTCGCAGAAAACACCAAGGAACCTGTTTCTCACTCCAAGCACAAAGCGTGCGCAGCACGAGTCTTGGCACAGCAAAACACTTCCTTTGGCATGCCCTTTGCAGCTTCACTCCAAACGGGGCTCTCCGCTTCATCCATCCCCTGACTCCATACTAGCACCAACGGCCTGCTAAAGCGTTTCGCAGAAAACACCAAGGAACCTGTTTCTCACTCCAAGCACAAAGCGTGCGCAGCACGAGTCTTGGCACAGCAAAACACTTCCTTTGGCATGCCCTTTGCAGCTTCACTCCAAACGGGGCTCTCCGCTTCATCCATCCCCTGACTCCATACTAGCACCAACGGGCTGCTAAAGCGTTTCGCAGAAAACACCAAGGAACCTGTTTCTCACTCCAAGCACAAAGCGTGCGCAGCACGAGTCTTGGCACAGCAAAACACTTCCTTTGGCATGCCCTTTGCAGCTTCACTCCAAACGGCGCTCTCCGCTTCATCCATCCCCTAACTCCATACTAGCACCAACGGGCTGCTAAAGCGTTTCGCAGAAAACACCAAGGAACCTGTTTCTCACTCCAAGCACAAAGCGTGCGCAGCACGAGTCTTGGCACAGCAAAACACTTCCTTTGGCATGCCCTTTGCAGCCTCACTCCAAACGGGGCTCTCCGCTTCATCCATCCCCTGACTCCATACTAGCACCAACGGCCTGCTAAAGCGTTTCGCAGAAAACACCAAGGAACCTGTTTCTCACTCCAAGCACAAAGCGTGCGCAGCACGAGTCTTGGCACAGCAAAACACTTCCTTTGGCATGCCCTTTGCAGCTTCACTCCAAACGGGGCTCTCCGCTTCATCCATCCCCTGACTCCATACTAGCACCAACGGGCTGCTAAAGCGTTTCGCAGAAAACACCAAGGAACCTGTTTCTCACTCCAAGCACAAAGCGTGCGCAGCACGAGTCTTGGCACAGCAAAACACTTCCTTTGGCATGCCCTTTGCAGCTTCACTCCAAACGGCGCTCTCCGCTTCATCCATCCCCTGACTCCATACTAGCACCAACGGGCTGCTAAAGCGTTTCGCAGAAAACACCAAGGAACCTGTTTCTCACTCCAAGCACAAAGCGTGCGCAGCACGAGTCTTGGCACAGCAAAACACTTCCTTTGGCATGCCCTTTGCAGCTTCACTCCAAACGGCGCTCTCCGCTTCATCCATCCCCTAACTCCATACTAGCACCAACGGGCTGCTAAAGCGTTTCGCAGAAAACACCAAGGAACCTGTTTCTCACTCCAAGCACAAAGCGTGCGCAGCACGAGTCTTGGCACAGCAGAACACTTCCTTTGGCATGCCCTTTGCAGCCTCACTCCAAACGGCGCTCTCCGCTTCATCCATCCCCTGACTCCATACTAGCACCAACGGGCTGCTAAAGCGTTTCGCAGAAAACACCAAGGAACCTGTTTCTCACTCCAAGCACAAAGCGTGCGCAGCACGAGTCTTGGCACAGCAAAACACTTCCTTTGGCATGCCCATTGCAGCTTCAATAAAAACGGGGCTCTCTGCTTCATCCATCCCCTGACTCCATACTAGCACCAACGGGCTGCTAAAGCGTTTCGCAGAAAACACCAAGGAACCTGTTTCTCACTCCAAGCACAAAGCGTGCGCAGCACGAGTCTTGGCACAGCAAAACACTTCCTTTGGCATGCCCTTTGCAGCCTCACTCCAAACGGGGCTCTCCGCTTTATCCATCCCCTGACTCCATACTAGCACCAACGGGCTGCTAAAGCGTTTCGCAGAAAACACCAAGGAACCTGTTTCTCACTCCAAGCACAAAGCGTGCGCAGCACGAGTCTTGGCACAGCAAAACACTTCCTTTGGCATGCCCTTTGCAGCCTTACTCCAAACGGGGCTCTCCGCTTCACCCATCCCCTGACTCCATACTAGCACCAACGGGCTGCTAAAGCGTTTCGCAGAAAACACCAAGGAACCTGTTTCTCACTCCAACCACAAAGTGTGCGCAGCACGAGTCTTGGCACAGCAAAACACTTCTCTTCGCATGCCCTTTGCAGCCTCACTCCAAACGGGGCTCTCTGCTTCATCCATCCCCTGACTCCATACTAGCACCAACGGGCTGCTAAAGCGTTTCGCAGAAAACACCAAGGAACCTGTTTCTCACTCCAAGCACAAAGCGTGCGCAGCACGAGTCTTGGCACAGCAAAACACTTCCTTTGGCATGCCCTTTGCAGCTTCACTCCAAACGGGGCTCTCCGCTTCATCCATCCCCTGACTCCATACTAGCACCAACGGGCTGCTAAAGCGTTTCGCAGAAAACACCAAGGAACCTGTTTCTCACTCCAAGCACAAAGCGTGCGCAGCACGAGTCTTGGCACAGCAAAACACTTCCTTTGGCATGCCCTTTGCAGCCTCACTCCAAACGGGGCTCTCCGCTTCATCCATCCCCTGACTCCATACTAGCACCAACGGGCTGCTAAAGCGTTTCGCAGAAAACACCAAGGAACCTGTTTCTCACTCCAAGCACAAAGCGTGCGCAGCACGAGTCTTGGCACAGCAGAACACTTCCCTTGGCATGCCCTTTGCAGCCTCACTCCAAACGGGGCTCTCCGCTTCATCCATCCCCTGACTCCATACTAGCACCAACGGGCTGCTAAAGCGTTTCGCAGAAAACACCAAGGAACCTGTTTCTCACTCCAAGCACAAAGCGTGCGCAGCACGAGTCTTGGCACAGCAAAACACTTCCTTTGGCATGCCCTTTGCAGCTTCACTCCAAACGGCGCTCTCCGCTTCATCCATCCCCTGACTCCATACTAGCACCAACGGGCTGCTAAAGCGTTTCGCAGAAAACACCAAGGAACCTGTTTCTCACTCCAAGCACAAAGCGTGCGCAGCACGAGTCTTGGCACAGCAAAACACTTCCTTTGGCATGCCCTTTGCAGCCTCACTCCAAACGGGGCTCTCCGCTTCATCCATCCCCTGACTCCATACTAGCACCAACGGGCTGCTAAAGCGTTTCGCAGAAAACACCAAGGAACCTGTTTCTCACTCCAAGCACAAAGCGTGCGCAGCACGAGTCTTGGCACAGCAAAACACTTCCTTTGGCATGCCCTTTGCAGCCTCACTCCAAACGGGGCTCTCCGCTTCATCCATCCCCTGACTCCATACTAGCACCAACGGGCTGCTAAAGCGTTTCGCAGAAAACACCAAGGAACCTGTTTCTCACTCCAAGCACAAAGCGTGCGCAGCACGAGTCTTGGCACAGCAAAACACTTCCTTTGGCATGCCCTTTGCAGCCTCACTCCAAACGGGGCTCTCCGCTTCACCCATCCCCTGACTCCATACTAGCACCAACGGGCTGCTAAAGCGTTTCGCAGAAAACACCAAGGAACCTGTTTCTCACTCCAAGCACAAAGCGTGCGCAGCACGAGTCTTGGCACAGCAAAACACTTCCTTTGGCATGCCCTTTGCAGCCTCACTCCAAACGGGGCTCTCCGCTTCACCCATCCCCTGACTCCATACTAGCACCAACGGGCTGCTAAAGCGTTTCGCAGAAAACACCAAGGAACCTGTTTCTCACTCCAACCACAAAGCGTGCGCAGCACGAGTCTTGGCACAGCAACACACTTCCTTTGGCATGCCCTTTGCAGCCTCACTCCAAACGGGGCTCTCCGCTTCATCCATCCCCTGACTCCATACTAGCACCAACGGGCTGCTAAAGCGTTTCGCAGAAAACACCAAGGAACCTGTTTCTCACTCCAAGCACAAAGCGTGCGCAGCACGAGTCTTGGCACAGCAGAACACTTCCTTTGGCATGCCCTTTGCAGCCTCACTCCAAACGGCGCTCTCCGCTTCATCCATCCCCTGACTCCATACTAGCACCAACGGGCTGCTAAAGCGTTTCGCAGAAAACACCAAGGAACCTGTTTCTCACTCCAAGCACAAAGCGTGCGCAGCACGAGTCTTGGCACAGCAAAACACTTCCTTTGGCCTGCCCTTTGCAGCTTCAATACAAACGGGGCTCTCTGCTTCATCCATCCCCTGACTCCATACTAGCACCAACGGGCTGCTAAAGCGTTTCGCAGAAAACACCAAGGAACCTGTTTCTCACTCCAACCACAAAGCGTGCGCAGCACGAGTCTTGGCACAGCAAAACACTTCCTTTGGCATGCCCTTTGCAGCCTCACTCCAAACGGGGCTCTCCGCTTCATCCATCCCCTGACTCCATACTAGCACCAACGGGCTGCTAAAGCGTTTCGCAGAAAACACCAAGGAACCTGTTTCTCACTCCAACCACAAAGCGTGCGCAGCACGAGTCTTGGCACAGCAAAACACTTCCTTTGGCATGCCCTTTGCAGCCTCACTCCAAACGGGGCTCTCCGCTTCACCCATCCCCTGACTCCATACTAGCACCAACGGGCTGCTAAAGCGTGTCGCAGAAAACACCAAGGAACCTGTTTCTCACTCCAAGCACAAAGTGTGCGCAGCACGAGTCTTGGCACAGCAAAACACTTCTCTTCGCATGCCCTTTGCAGCCTCACTCCAAACGGCGCTCTCTGCTTCATCCATCCCCTGACTCCATACTAGCACCAACGGGCTGCTAAAGCGTTTCGCAGAAAACACCAAGGAACCTGTTTCTCACTCCAAGCACAAAGCGTGCGCAGCACGAGTCTTGGCACAGCAAAACACTTCCTTTGGCATGCCCTTTGCAGCTTCACTCCAAACGGCGCTCTCCGCTTCATCCATCCCCTGACTCCATACTAGCACCAACGGGCTGCTAAAGCGTTTCGCAGAAAACACCAAGGAACCTGTTTCTCACTCCAAGCACAAAGCGTGCGCAGCACGAGTCTTGGCACAGCAAAACACTTCCTTTGGCATGCCCTTTGCAGCCTCACTCCAAACGGGGCTCTCCGCTTCATCCATCCCCTGACTCCATACTAGCACCAACGGGCTGCTAAAGCGTTTCGCAGAAAACACCAAGGAACCTGTTTCTCACTCCAACCACAAAGCGTGCGCAGCACGAGTCTTGGCACAGCAAAACACTTCCTTTGGCATGCCCTTTGCAGCCTCACTCCAAACGGGGCTCTCCGCTTCATCCATCCCCTGACTCCATACTAGCACCAACGGGCTGCTAAAGCGTTTCGCAGAAAACACCAAGGAACCTGTTTCTCACTCCAAGCACAAAGCGTGCGCAGCACGAGTCTTGGCACAGCAAAACACTTCCTTTGGCATGCCCTTTGCAGCCTCACTCCAAACGGGGCTCTCCGCTTCATCCATCCCCTGACTCCATACTAGCACCAACGGGCTGCTAAAGCGTTTTGCAGAAAACACCAAGGAACCTGTTTCTCACTCCAAGCACAAAGCGTGCGCAGCACGAGTCTTGGCACAGCAAAACACTTCCTTTGGCATGCCCTTTGCAGCCTCACTCCAAACGGGGCTCTCCGCTTCATCCATCCCCTGACTCCATACTAGCACCAACGGGCTGCTAAAGCGTTTCGCAAAAAACACCAAGGAACCTGTTTCTCACTCCAAGCACAAAGCGTGCGCAGCACGAGTCTTGGCACAGCAGAACACTTCCCTTGGCATGCCCTTTGCAGCCTCACTCCAAACGGCGCTCTCTGCTTCATCCATCCCCTGACTCCATACTAGCACCAACGGGCTGCTAAAGCGTTTCGCAGAAAACACCAAGGAACCTGTTTCTCACTCCAAGCACAAAGCGTGCGCAGCACGAGTCTTGGCACAGCAAAACACTTCCTTTGGCATGCCCTTTGCAGCCTCACTCCAAACGGGGCTCTCCGCTTCATCCATCCCCTGACTCCATACTAGCACCAACGGGCTGCTAAAGCGTTTCGCAGAAAACACCAAGGAACCTGTTTCTCACTCCAACCACAAAGCGTGCGCAGTACGAGTCTTGGCACAGCAAAACACTTCCTTTGGCATGCCCTTTGCAGCCTCACTCCAAACGGGGCTCTCCGCTTCACCCATCCTCTGACTCCATACTAGCACCAACGGGCTGCTAAAGCGTTTCGCAGAAAACACCAAGGAACCTGTTTCTCACTCCAAGCACAAAGCGTGCGCAGCACGAGTCTTGGCACAGCAAAACACTTCTCTTCGCATGCCCTTTGCAGCCTCACTCCAAACGGGGCTCTCTGCTTCATCCATCCCCTGACTCCATACTAGCACCAACGGGCTGCTAAAGCGTTTCGCAGAAAACACCAAGGAACCTGTTTCTCACTCCAAGCACAAAGCGTGCGCAGCACGAGTCTTGGCACAGCAAAACACTTCTCTTGGCATGCCCTTTGCAGCCTCACTCCAAACGGCGCTTTCCGCTTCATCCATCCCCTGACTCCATACTAGCACCAACGGGCTGCTAAAGCGTTTCGCAGAAAACACCAAGGAACCTGTTTCTCACTCCAAGCACAAAGCGTGCACAGCACGAGTCTTGGCACAGCAAAACACTTCCTTTGGCATGCCCTTTGCAGCCTCACTCCAAACGGGGCTCTCCGCTTCATCCATCCCCTGACTCCATACTAGCACCAACGGGCTGCTAAAGCGTTTCGCAGAAAACACCAAGGAACCTGTTTCTCACTCCAAGCACAAAGCGTGCGCAGCACGAGTCTTGGCACAGCAAAACACTTCCTTTGGCATGCCCTTTGCAGCCTCACTCCAAACGGGGCTCTCCGCTTCACCCATCCCCTGACTCCATACTAGCACCAACGGGCTGCTAAAGCGTTTCGCAGAAAACACCAAGGAACCTGTTTCTCACTCCAACCACAAAGCGTGCGCAGCACGAGTCTTGGCACAGCAACACACTTCCTTTGGCATGCCCTTTGCAGCCTCACTCCAAACGGGGCTCTCCGCTTCATCCATCCCCTGACTCCATACTAGCACCAACGGGCTGCTAAAGCGTTTCGTAGAAAACACCAAGGAACCTGTTTCTCACTCCAACCACAAAGTGTGCGCAGCACGAGTCTTGGCACAGCAAAACACTTCTCTTGGCATGCCCTTTGCAGCCTCACTCCAAACGGCGCTTTCCGCTTCATCCATCCCCTGACTCCATACTAGCACCAACGGGCTGCTAAAGCGTTTCGCAGAAAACACCAAGGAACCTGTTTCTCACTCCAAGCACAAAGCGTGCGCAGCCCGAGTCTTGGCACAGCAAAACACTTCTCTTCGCATGCCCTTTGCAGCCTCACTCCAAACGGGGCTCTCTGCTTCATCCATCCCCTGACTCCATACTAGCACCAACGGGCTGCTAAAGCGTTTCGCAGAAAACACCAAGGAACCTGTTTCTCACTCCAAGCACAAAGCGTGCGCAGCACGAGTCTTGGCACAGCAAAACACTTCCTTTGGCATGCCCTTTGCAGCTTCACTCCAAACGGCGCTCTCCGCTTCATCCATCCCCTGACTCCATACTAGCACCAACGGGCTGCTAAAGCGTTTCGCAGAAAACACCAAGGAACCTGTTTCTCACTCCAAGCACAAAGCGTGCGCAGCACGAGTCTTGGCACAGCAAAACACTTCCTTTGGCATGCCCTTTGCAGCTTCACTCCAAACGGCGCTCTCCGCTTCATCCATCCCCTAACTCCATACTAGCACCAACGGGCTGCTAAAGCGTTTCGCAGAAAACACCAAGGAACCTGTTTCTCACTCCAAGCACAAAGCGTGCGCAGCACGAGTCTTGGCACAGCAGAACACTTCCTTTGGCATGCCCTTTGCAGCCTCACTCCAAACGGCGCTCTCCGCTTCATCCATCCCCTGACTCCATACTAGCACCAACGGGCTGCTAAAGCGTTTCGCAGAAAACACCAAGGAACCTGTTTCTCACTCCAAGCACAAAGCGTGCGCAGCACGAGTCTTGGCACAGCAAAACACTTCCTTTGGCATGCCCATTGCAGCTTCAATAAAAACGGGGCTCTCTGCTTCATCCATCCCCTGACTCCATACTAGCACCAACGGGCTGCTAAAGCGTTTCGCAGAAAACACCAAGGAACCTGTTTCTCACTCCAAGCACAAAGCGTGCGCAGCACGAGTCTTGGCACAGCAAAACACTTCCTTTGGCATGCCCTTTGCAGCCTCACTCCAAACGGGGCTCTCCGCTTTATCCATCCCCTGACTCCATACTAGCACCAACGGGCTGCTAAAGCGTTTCGCAGAAAACACCAAGGAACCTGTTTCTCACTCCAAGCACAAAGCGTGCGCAGCACGAGTCTTGGCACAGCAAAACACTTCCTTTGGCATGCCCTTTGCAGCCTTACTCCAAACGGGGCTCTCCGCTTCACCCATCCCCTGACTCCATACTAGCACCAACGGGCTGCTAAAGCGTTTCGCAGAAAACACCAAGGAACCTGTTTCTCACTCCAACCACAAAGTGTGCGCAGCACGAGTCTTGGCACAGCAAAACACTTCTCTTCGCATGCCCTTTGCAGCCTCACTCCAAACGGGGCTCTCTGCTTCATCCATCCCCTGACTCCATACTAGCACCAACGGGCTGCTAAAGCGTTTCGCAGAAAACACCAAGGAACCTGTTTCTCACTCCAAGCACAAAGCGTGCGCAGCACGAGTCTTGGCACAGCAAAACACTTCCTTTGGCATGCCCTTTGCAGCTTCACTCCAAACGGGGCTCTCCGCTTCATCCATCCCCTGACTCCATACTAGCACCAACGGGCTGCTAAAGCGTTTCGCAGAAAACACCAAGGAACCTGTTTCTCACTCCAAGCACAAAGCGTGCGCAGCACGAGTCTTGGCACAGCAAAACACTTCCTTTGGCATGCCCTTTGCAGCCTCACTCCAAACGGGGCTCTCCGCTTCATCCATCCCCTGACTCCATACTAGCACCAACGGGCTGCTAAAGCGTTTCGCAGAAAACACCAAGGAACCTGTTTCTCACTCCAAGCACAAAGCGTGCGCAGCACGAGTCTTGGCACAGCAGAACACTTCCCTTGGCATGCCCTTTGCAGCCTCACTCCAAACGGGGCTCTCCGCTTCATCCATCCCCTGACTCCATACTAGCACCAACGGGCTGCTAAAGCGTTTCGCAGAAAACACCAAGGAACCTGTTTCTCACTCCAAGCACAAAGCGTGCGCAGCACGAGTCTTGGCACAGCAGAACACTTCCCTTGGCATGCCCTTTGCAGCCTCACTCCAAACGGGGCTCTCCGCTTCATCCATCCCCTGACTCCATACTAGCACCAACGGGCTGCTAAAGCGTTTCGCAGAAAACACCAAGGAACCTGTTTCTCACTCCAACCACAAAGCGTGCGCAGCACGAGTCTTGGCACAGCAAAACACTTCCTTTGGCATGCCCTTTGCAGCCTCACTCCAAACGGCGCTCTCCGCTTCATCCATCCCCTGACTCCATACTAGCACCAACGGGCTGCTAAAGCGTTTCGCAGAAAACACCAAGGAACCTGTTTCTCACTCCAAGCACAAAGCGTGCGCAGCACGAGTCTTGGCACAGCAAAACACTTCCTTTGGCATGCCCTTTGCAGCTTCACTCCAAACGGCGCTCTCCGCTTCATCCATCCCCTGACTCCATACTAGCACCAACGGGCTGCTAAAGCGTTTCGCAGAAAACACCAAGGAACCTGTTTCTCACTCCAAGCACAAAGCGTGCGCAGCACGAGTCTTGGCACAGCAAAACACTTCCTTTGGCATGCCCTTTGCAGCCTCACTCCAAACGGGGCTCTCCGCTTCATCCATCCCCTGACTCCATACTAGCACCAACGGGCTGCTAAAGCGTTTCGCAGAAAACACCAAGGAACCTGTTTCTCACTCCAAGCACAAAGCGTGCGCAGCACGAGTCTTGGCACAGCAAAACACTTCCTTTGGCATGCCCTTTGCAGCCTCACTCCAAACGGGGCTCTCCGCTTCATCCATCCCCTGACTCCATACTAGCACCAACGGGCTGCTAAAGCGTTTCGCAGAAAACACCAAGGAACCTGTTTCTCACTCCAAGCACAAAGCGTGCGCAGCACGAGTCTTGGCACAGCAAAACACTTCCTTTGGCATGCCCTTTGCAGCCTCACTCCAAACGGGGCTCTCCGCTTCACCCATCCCCTGACTCCATACTAGCACCAACGGGCTGCTAAAGCGTTTCGCAGAAAACACCAAGGAACCTGTTTCTCACTCCAAGCACAAAGCGTGCGCAGCACGAGTCTTGGCACAGCAAAACACTTCCTTTGGCATGCCCTTTGCAGCCTCACTCCAAACGGGGCTCTCCGCTTCACCCATCCCCTGACTCCATACTAGCACCAACGGGCTGCTAAAGCGTTTCGCAGAAAACACCAAGGAACCTGTTTCTCACTCCAACCACAAAGCGTGCGCAGCACGAGTCTTGGCACAGCAACACACTTCCTTTGGCATGCCCTTTGCAGCCTCACTCCAAACGGGGCTCTCCGCTTCATCCATCCCCTGACTCCATACTAGCACCAACGGGCTGCTAAAGCGTTTCGCAGAAAACACCAAGGAACCTGTTTCTCACTCCAAGCACAAAGCGTGCGCAGCACGAGTCTTGGCACAGCAGAACACTTCCTTTGGCATGCCCTTTGCAGCCTCACTCCAAACGGCGCTCTCCGCTTCATCCATCCCCTGACTCCATACTAGCACCAACGGGCTGCTAAAGCGTTTCGCAGAAAACACCAAGGAACCTGTTTCTCACTCCAAGCACAAAGCGTGCGCAGCACGAGTCTTGGCACAGCAAAACACTTCCTTTGGCCTGCCCTTTGCAGCTTCAATACAAACGGGGCTCTCTGCTTCATCCATCCCCTGACTCCATACTAGCACCAACGGGCTGCTAAAGCGTTTCGCAGAAAACACCAAGGAACCTGTTTCTCACTCCAACCACAAAGCGTGCGCAGCACGAGTCTTGGCACAGCAAAACACTTCCTTTGGCATGCCCTTTGCAGCCTCACTCCAAACGGGGCTCTCCGCTTCATCCATCCCCTGACTCCATACTAGCACCAACGGGCTGCTAAAGCGTTTCGCAGAAAACACCAAGGAACCTGTTTCTCACTCCAACCACAAAGCGTGCGCAGCACGAGTCTTGGCACAGCAAAACACTTCCTTTGGCATGCCCTTTGCAGCCTCACTCCAAACGGGGCTCTCCGCTTCACCCATCCCCTGACTCCATACTAGCACCAACGGGCTGCTAAAGCGTGTCGCAGAAAACACCAAGGAACCTGTTTCTCACTCCAAGCACAAAGTGTGCGCAGCACGAGTCTTGGCACAGCAAAACACTTCTCTTCGCATGCCCTTTGCAGCCTCACTCCAAACGGCGCTCTCTGCTTCATCCATCCCCTGACTCCATACTAGCACCAACGGGCTGCTAAAGCGTTTCGCAGAAAACACCAAGGAACCTGTTTCTCACTCCAAGCACAAAGCGTGCGCAGCACGAGTCTTGGCACAGCAAAACACTTCCTTTGGCATGCCCTTTGCAGCTTCACTCCAAACGGCGCTCTCCGCTTCATCCATCCCCTGACTCCATACTAGCACCAACGGGCTGCTAAAGCGTTTCGCAGAAAACACCAAGGAACCTGTTTCTCACTCCAAGCACAAAGCGTGCGCAGCACGAGTCTTGGCACAGCAAAACACTTCCTTTGGCATGCCCTTTGCAGCCTCACTCCAAACGGGGCTCTCCGCTTCATCCATCCCCTGACTCCATACTAGCACCAACGGGCTGCTAAAGCGTTTCGCAGAAAACACCAAGGAACCTGTTTCTCACTCCAACCACAAAGCGTGCGCAGCACGAGTCTTGGCACAGCAAAACACTTCCTTTGGCATGCCCTTTGCAGCCTCACTCCAAACGGGGCTCTCCGCTTCATCCATCCCCTGACTCCATACTAGCACCAACGGGCTGCTAAAGCGTTTCGCAGAAAACACCAAGGAACCTGTTTCTCACTCCAAGCACAAAGCGTGCGCAGCACGAGTCTTGGCACAGCAAAACACTTCCTTTGGCATGCCCTTTGCAGCCTCACTCCAAACGGGGCTCTCCGCTTCATCCATCCCCTGACTCCATACTAGCACCAACGGGCTGCTAAAGCGTTTTGCAGAAAACACCAAGGAACCTGTTTCTCACTCCAAGCACAAAGCGTGCGCAGCACGAGTCTTGGCACAGCAAAACACTTCCTTTGGCATGCCCTTTGCAGCCTCACTCCAAACGGGGCTCTCCGCTTCATCCATCCCCTGACTCCATACTAGCACCAACGGGCTGCTAAAGCGTTTCGCAAAAAACACCAAGGAACCTGTTTCTCACTCCAAGCACAAAGCGTGCGCAGCACGAGTCTTGGCACAGCAGAACACTTCCCTTGGCATGCCCTTTGCAGCCTCACTCCAAACGGCGCTCTCTGCTTCATCCATCCCCTGACTCCATACTAGCACCAACGGGCTGCTAAAGCGTTTCGCAGAAAACACCAAGGAACCTGTTTCTCACTCCAAGCACAAAGCGTGCGCAGCACGAGTCTTGGCACAGCAAAACACTTCCTTTGGCATGCCCTTTGCAGCCTCACTCCAAACGGGGCTCTCCGCTTCATCCATCCCCTGACTCCATACTAGCACCAACGGGCTGCTAAAGCGTTTCGCAGAAAACACCAAGGAACCTGTTTCTCACTCCAACCACAAAGCGTGCGCAGTACGAGTCTTGGCACAGCAAAACACTTCCTTTGGCATGCCCTTTGCAGCCTCACTCCAAACGGGGCTCTCCGCTTCACCCATCCTCTGACTCCATACTAGCACCAACGGGCTGCTAAAGCGTTTCGCAGAAAACACCAAGGAACCTGTTTCTCACTCCAAGCACAAAGCGTGCGCAGCACGAGTCTTGGCACAGCAAAACACTTCTCTTCGCATGCCCTTTGCAGCCTCACTCCAAACGGGGCTCTCTGCTTCATCCATCCCCTGACTCCATACTAGCACCAACGGGCTGCTAAAGCGTTTCGCAGAAAACACCAAGGAACCTGTTTCTCACTCCAAGCACAAAGCGTGCGCAGCACGAGTCTTGGCACAGCAAAACACTTCCTTTGGCATGCCCTTTGCAGCTTCACTCCAAACGGCGCTCTCCGCTTCATCCATCCCCTGACTCCATACTAGCACCAACGGGCTGCTAAAGCGTTTCGCAGAAAACACCAAGGAACCTGTTTCTCACTCCAAGCACAAAGCGTGCGCAGCACGAGTCTTGGCACAGCAAAACACTTCCTTTGGCATGCCCTTTGCAGCCTCACTCCAAACGGGGCTCTCCGCTTCACCCATCCCCTGACTCCATACTAGCACCAACGGGCTGCTAAAGCGTTTTGCAGAAAACACCAAGGAACCTGTTTCTCACTCCAAGCACAAAGCGTGCGCAGCACGAGTCTTGGCACAGCAAAACACTTCCTTTGGCATGCCCTTTGCAGCCTCACTCCAAACGGGGCTCTCCGCTTCATCCATCCCCTGACTCCATACTAGCACCAACGGGCTGCTAAAGCGTTTCGCAGAAAACACCAAGGAACCTGTTTCTCACTCCAAGCACAAAGCGTGCACAGCACGAGTCTTGGCACAGCAGAACACTTCCCTTGGCATGCCCTTTGCAGCCTCACTCCAAACGGGGCTCTCCGCTTCACCCATCCCCTGACTCCATACTAGCACCAACGGGCTGCTAAAGCGTTTCGCAGAAAACACCAAGGAACCTGTTTCTCACTCCAAGCACAAAGTGTGCGCAGCACGAGTCTTGGCACAGCAAAACACTTCCTTTGGCATGCCCTTTGCAGCTTCACTCCAAACGGGGCTCTCCGCTTCATCCATCCCCTGACTCCATACTAGCACCAACGGGCTGCTAAAGCGTTTCGCAGAAAACACCAAGGAACCTGTTTCTCACTCCAAGCACAAAGCGTGCGCAGCACGAGTCTTGGCACAGCAGAACACTTCCCTTGGCATGCCCTTTGCAGCCTCACTCCAAACGGGGCTCTCCGCTTCATCCATCCCCTGACTCCATACTAGCACCAACGGGCTGCTAAAGCGTTTCGCAGAAAACACCAAGGAACCTGTTTCTCACTCCAAGCACAAAGCGTGCGCAGCACGAGTCTTGGCACAGCAAAACACTTCCTTTGGCATGCCCTTTGCAGCCTCACTCCAAACGGGGCTCTCCGCTTCATCCATCCCCTGACTCCATACTAGCACCAACGGGCTGCTAAAGCGTTTCGCAGAAAACACCAAGGAACCTGTTTCTCACTCCAAGCACAAAGCGTGCGCAGCACGAGTCTTGGCACAGCAAAACACTTCCTTTGGCATGCCCTTTGCAGCCTCACTCCAAACGGGGCTCTCCGCTTCACCCATCCCCTGACTCCATACTAGCACCAACGGGCTGCTAAAGCGTTTCGCAGAAAACACCAAGGAACCTGTTTCTCACTCCAACCACAAAGCGTGCGCAGCACAAGTCTTGGCACAGCAACACACTTCCTTTGGCATGCCCTTTGCAGCCTCACTCCAAACGGGGCTCTCCGCTTCATCCATCCCCTGACTCCATACTAGCACCAACGGGCTGCTAAAGCGTTTCGTAGAAAACACCAAGGAACCTGTTTCTCACTCCAACCACAAAGTGTGCGCAGCACGAGTCTTGGCACAGCAAAACACTTCTCTTGGCATGCCCTTTGCAGCCTCACTCCAAACGGCGCTTTCCGCTTCATCCATCCCCTGACTCCATACTAGCACCAACGGGCTGCTAAAGCGTTTCGCAGAAAACACCAAGGAACCTGTTTCTCACTCCAAGCACAAAGCGTGCGCAGCACGAGTCTTGGCACAGCAGAACACTTCCCTTGGCAGGCCCTTTGCAGCCTCACTCCAAACGGGGCTCTCCGCTTCATCCATCCCCTGACTCCATACTAGCACCAACGGGCTGCTAAAGCGTTTCGCAGAAAACACCAAGGAACCTGTTTCTCACTCCAAGCACAAAGCGTGCGCAGCACGAGTCTTGGCACAGCAAAACACTTCCTTTGGCATGCCCTTTGCAGCCTCACTCCAAACGGGGCTCTCCGCTTCATCCATCCCCTGACTCCATACTAGCACCAACGGGCTGCTAAAGCGTTTCGCAGAAAACACCAAGGAACCTGTTTCTCACTCCAAGCACAAAGCGTGCGCAGCACGAGTCTTGGCACAGCAAAACACTTCCTTTGGCATGCCCTTTGCAGCCTCACTCCAAACGGGGCTCTCCGCTTCACCCATCCCCTGACTCCATACTAGCACCAACGGGCTGCTAAAGCGTTTCGCAGAAAACACCAAGGAACCTGTTTCTCACTCCAACCACAAAGCGTGCGCAGCACGAGTCTTGGCACAGCAACACACTTCCTTTGGCATGCCCTTTGCAGCCTCACTCCAAACGGGGCTCTCCGCTTCATCCATCCCCTGACTCCATACTAGCACCAACGGGCTGCTAAAGCGTTTCGTAGAAAACACCAAGGAACCTGTTTCTCACTCCAACCACAAAGTGTGCGCAGCACGAGTCTTGGCACAGCAAAACACTTCTCTTGGCATGCCCTTTGCAGCCTCACTCCAAACGGCGCTTTCCGCTTCATCCATCCCCTGACTCCATACTAGCACCAACGGGCTGCTAAAGCGTTTCGCAGAAAACACCAAGGAACCTGTTTCTCACTCCAAGCACAAAGCGTGCGCAGCCCGAGTCTTGGCACAGCAAAACACTTCTCTTCGCATGCCCTTTGCAGCCTCACTCCAAACGGGGCTCTCTGCTTCATCCATCCCCTGACTCCATACTAGCACCAACGGGCTGCTAAAGCGTTTCGCAGAAAACACCAAGGAACCTGTTTCTCACTCCAAGCACAAAGCGTGCGCAGCACGAGTCTTGGCACAGCAAAACACTTCCTTTGGCATGCCCTTTGCAGCTTCACTCCAAACGGCGCTCTCCGCTTCATCCATCCCCTGACTCCATACTAGCACCAACGGGCTGCTAAAGCGTTTCGCAGAAAACACCAAGGAACCTGTTTCTCACTCCAAGCACAAAGCGTGCGCAGCACGAGTCTTGGCACAGCAAAACACTTCCTTTGGCATGCCCTTTGCAGCCTCACTCCAAACGGGGCTCTCCGCTTCATCCATCCCCTGACTCCATACTAGCACCAACGGGCTGCTAAAGCGTTTTGCAGAAAACACCAAGGAACCTGTTTCTCACTCCAAGCACAAAGCGTGCGCAGCACGAGTCTTGGCACAGCAAAACACTTCCTTTGGCATGCCCTTTGCAGCCTCACTCCAAACGGGGCTCTCCGCTTCATCCATCCCCTGACTCCATACTAGCACCAACGGGCTGCTAAAGCGTTTCGCAAAAAACACCAAGGAACCTGTTTCTCACTCCAAGCACAAAGCGTGCGCAGCACGAGTCTTGGCACAGCAAAACACTTCCTTTGGCATGCCCTTTGCAGCTTCACTCCAAACGGCGCTCTCCGCTTCATCCATCCCCTGACTCCATACTAGCACCAACGGGCTGCTAAAGCGTTTCGCAGAAAACACCAAGGAACCTGTTTCTCACTCCAACCACAAAGCGTGCGCAGCACGAGTCTTGGCACAGCAAAACACTTCCTTTGGCATGCCCTTTGCAGCTTCACTCCAAACGGCGCTCTCCGCTTCATCCATCCCCTGACTCCATACTAGCACCAACGGGCTGCTAAAGCGTTTCGCAGAAAACACCAAGGAACCTGTTTCTCACTCCAACGACAAAGTGTGCGCAGCACGAGTCTTGGCACAGCAAAACACTTCCTTTGGCATGCCCTTTGCAGCCTCAATCCAAACGGGGCTCTCCGCTTCATCCATCCCCTGACTCCATACTAGCACCAACGGGCTGCTAAAGCGTTTCGCAGAAAACACCAAGGAACCTGTTTCTCACTCCAAGCACAAAGCGTGCGCAGCACGAGTCTTGGCACAGCAAAACACTTCCTTTGGCATGCCCTTTGCAGCCTCACTCCAAACGGGGCTCTCCGCTTCACCCATCCCCTGACTCCATACTAGCACCAACGGGCTGCTAAAGCGTTTTGCAGAAAACACCAAGGAACCTGTTTCTCACTCCAAGCACAAAGCGTGCGCAGCACGAGTCTTGGCACAGCAGAACACTTCCCTTGGCATGCCCTTTGCAGCCTCACTCCAAACGGGGCTCTCCGCTTCACCCATCCCCTGACTCCATACTAGCACCAACGGGCTGCTAAAGCGTTTCGCAGAAAACACCAAGGAACCTGTTTCTCACTCCAACCACAAAGTGTGCGCAGCACGAGTCTTGGCACAGCAAAACACTTCCTTTGGCATGCCCTTTGCAGCTTCACTCCAAACGGCGCTCTCCGCTTCATCCATCCCCTGACTCCATACTAGCACCAACGGGCTGCTAAAGCGTTTCGCAGAAAACACCAAGGAACCTGTTTCTCACTCCAAGCACAAAGCGTGCGCAGCACGAGTCTTGGCACAGCAAAACACTTCCTTTGGCATGCCCTTTGCAGCCTCACTCCAAACGGGGCTCTCCGCTTCATCCATCCCCTGACTCCATACTAGCACCAACGGGCTGCTAAAGCGTTTCGCAGAAAACACCAAGGAACCTGTTTCTCACTCCAACCACAAAGTGTGCGCAGCACGAGTCTTGGCACAGCAAAACACTTCTCTTGGCATGCCCTTTGCAGCCTCACTCCAAACGGCGCTTTCCGCTTCATCCATCCCCTGACTCCATACTAGCACCAACGGGCTGCTAAAGCGTTTCGCAGAAAACACCAAGGAACCTGTTTCTCACTCCAAGCACAAAGCGTGCGCAGCCCGAGTCTTGGCACAGCAAAACACTTCTCTTCGCATGCCCTTTGCAGCCTCACTCCAAACGGGGCTCTCTGCTTCATCCATCCCCTGACTCCATACTAGCACCAACGGGCTGCTAAAGCGTTTCGCAGAAAACACCAAGGAACCTGTTTCTCACTCCAAGCACAAAGCGTGCGCAGCACGAGTCTTGGCACAGCAAAACACTTCCTTTGGCATGCCCTTTGCAGCTTCACTCCAAACGGCGCTCTCCGCTTCATCCATCCCCTGACTCCATACTAGCACCAACGGGCTGCTAAAGCGTTTCGCAGAAAACACCAAGGAACCTGTTTCTCACTCCAAGCACAAAGCGTGCGCAGCACGAGTCTTGGCACAGCAAAACACTTCCTTTGGCATGCCCTTTGCAGCCTCACTCCAAACGGGGCTCTCCGCTTCATCCATCCCCTGACTCCATACTAGCACCAACGGGCTGCTAAAGCGTTTTGCAGAAAACACCAAGGAACCTGTTTCTCACTCCAAGCACAAAGCGTGCGCAGCACGAGTCTTGGCACAGCAAAACACTTCCTTTGGCATGCCCTTTGCAGCCTCACTCCAAACGGGGCTCTCCGCTTCATCCATCCCCTGACTCCATACTAGCACCAACGGGCTGCTAAAGCGTTTCGCAAAAAACACCAAGGAACCTGTTTCTCACTCCAAGCACAAAGCGTGCGCAGCACGAGTCTTGGCACAGCAAAACACTTCCCTTGGCATGCCCTTTGCAGCCTCACTCCAAACGGGGCTCTCTGCTTCATCCATCCCCTGACTCCATACTAGCACCAACGGGCTGCTAAAGCGTTTCGCAGAAAACACCAAGGAACCTGTTTCTCACTCCAAGCACAAAGCGTGCGCAGCACGAGTCTTGGCACAGCAAAACACTTCCTTTGGCATGCCCTTTGCAGCTTCACTCCAAACGGCGCTCTCCGCTTCATCCATCCCCTGACTCCATACTAGCACCAACGGGCTGCTAAAGCGTTTCGCAGAAAACACCAAGGAACCTGTTTCTCACTCCAAGCACAAAGCGTGCGCAGCACGAGTCTTGGCACAGCAAAACACTTCCTTTGGCATGCCCTTTGCAGCTTCACTCCAAACGGCGCTCTCCGCTTCATCCATCCCCTGACTCCATACTAGCACCAACGGGCTGCTAAAGCGTTTCGCAGAAAACACCAAGGAACCTGTTTCTCACTCCAACGACAAAGTGTGCGCAGCACGAGTCTTGGCACAGCAAAACACTTCCTTTGGCATGCCCTTTGCAGCCTCAATCCAAACGGGGCTCTCCGCTTCATCCATCCCCTGACTCCATACTAGCACCAACGGGCTGCTAAAGCGTTTCGCAGAAAACACCAAGGAACCTGTTTCTCACTCCAAGCACAAAGCGTGCGCAGCACGAGTCTTGGCACAGCAAAACACTTCCTTTGGCATGCCCTTTGCAGCCTCACTCCAAACGGGGCTCTCCGCTTCACCCATCCCCTGACTCCATACTAGCACCAACGGGCTGCTAAAGCGTTTTGCAGAAAACACCAAGGAACCTGTTTCTCACTCCAAGCACAAAGCGTGCGCAGCACGAGTCTTGGCACAGCAGAACACTTCCCTTGGCATGCCCTTTGCAGCCTCACTCCAAACGGGGCTCTCCGCTTCACCCATCCCCTGACTCCATACTAGCACCAACGGGCTGCTAAAGCGTTTCGCAGAAAACACCAAGGAACCTGTTTCTCACTCCAACCACAAAGTGTGCGCAGCACGAGTCTTGGCACAGCAAAACACTTCCTTTGGCATGCCCTTTGCAGCTTCACTCCAAACGGCGCTCTCCGCTTCATCCATCCCCTGACTCCATACTAGCACCAACGGGCTGCTAAAGCGTTTCGCAGAAAACACCAAGGAACCTGTTTCTCACTCCAAGCACAAAGCGTGCGCAGCACGAGTCTTGGCACAGCAAAACACTTCCTTTGGCATGCCCTTTGCAGCCTCACTCCAAACGGGGCTCTCCGCTTCATCCATCCCCTGACTCCATACTAGCACCAACGGGCTGCTAAAGCGTTTCGCAGAAAACACCAAGGAACCTGTTTCTCACTCCAAGCACAAAGCGTGCGCAGCACGAGTCTTGGCACAGCAAAACACTTCCCTTGGCATGCCCTTTGCAGCCTCACTCCAAACGGGGCTCTCCGCTTCATCCATCCCCTGACTCCATACTAGCACCAACGGGCTGCTAAAGCGTTTCGCAGAAAACACCAAGGAACCTGTTTCTCACTCCAAGCACAAAGCGTGCGCAGCACGAGTCTTGGCACAGCAAAACACTTCCTTTGGCATGCCCTTTGCAGCCTCACTCCAAACGGGGCTCTCCGCTTCATCCATCCCCTGACTCCATACTAGCACCAACGGGCTGCTAAAGCGTTTCGCAGAAAACACCAAGGAACCTGTTTCTCACTCCAAGCACAAAGTGTGCGCAGCACGAGTCTTGGCACAGCAAAACACTTCCTTTGGCATGCCCTTTGCAGCCTCACTCCAAACGGGGCTCTCCTCTTCATCCATCCCCTGACTCCATACTAGCACCAACGGGCTGCTAAAGCGTTTTGCAGAAAACACCAAGGAACCTGTTTCTCACTCCAAGCACAAAGCGTGCGCAGCACGAGTCTTGGCACAGCAAAACACTTCCTTTGGCATGCCCTTTGCAGCCTCACTCCAAACGGGGCTCTCCGCTTCATCCATCCCCTGACTCCATACTAGCACCAATGGCCTGCTAAAGCGTTTCGCAGAAAACACCAAGGAACCTGTTTCTCACTCCAAGCACAAAGCGTGCGCAGCACGAGTCTTGGCACAGCAAAACACTTCCTTTGGCATGCCCTTTGCAGCCTCACTCCAAACGGCGCTCTCCGCTTCACCCATCCCCTGACTCCATACTAGCACCAACGGGCTGCTAAAGCGTTTCGCAGAAAACACCAAGGAACCTGTTTCTCACTCCAAGCACAAAGTGTGCGCAGCACGAGTCTTGGCACAGCAAAACACTTCTCTTCGCATGCCCTTTGCAGCCTCACTCCAAACGGGGCTCTCTGCTTCATCCATCCCCTGACTCCATACTAGCACCAACGGGCTGCTAAAGCGTTTCGCAGAAAACACCAAGGAACCTGTTTCTCACTCCAAGCACAAAGCGTGCGCAGCACGAGTCTTGGCACAGCAAAACACTTCCTTTGGCATGCCCTTTGCAGCTTCACTCCAAACGGGGCTCTCCGCTTCATCCATCCCCTGACTCCATACTAGCACCAACGGGCTGCTAAAGCGTTTCGCAGAAAACACCAAGGAACCTGTTTCTCACTCCAAGCACAAAGCGTGCGCAGCACGAGTCTTGGCACAGCAAAACACTTCCTTTGGCATGCCCTTTGCAGCCTCACTCCAAACGGGGCTCTCCGCTTCATCCATCCCCTGACTCCATACTAGCACCAACGGGCTGCGTTTCTGCGTTTCGCAGAAAACACCAAGGAACCTGTTTCTCACTCCAAGCACAAAGTGTGCGCAGCACGAGTCTTGGCACAGCAAAACACTTCCTTTGGCATGCCCTTTGCAGCCTCACTCCAAACGGGGCTCTCCTCTTCATCCATCCCCTGACTCCATACTAGCACCAACGGGCTGCTAAAGCGTTTTGCAGAAAACACCAAGGAACCTGTTTCTCACTCCAAGCACAAAGCGTGCGCAGCACGAGTCTTGGCACAGCAAAACACTTCCTTTGGCATGCCCTTTGCAGCCTCACTCCAAACGGGGCTCTCCGCTTCATCCATCCCCTGACTCCATACTAGCACCAATGGCCTGCTAAAGCGTTTCGCAGAAAACACCAAGGAACCTGTTTCTCACTCCAACCACAAAGCGTGCGCAGCACGAGTCTTGGCACAGCAAAACACTTCCTTTGGCATGCCCTTTGCAGCCTCACTCCAAACGGCGCTCTCCGCTTCACCCATCCCCTGACTCCATACTAGCACCAACGGGCTGCTAAAGCGTTTCGCAGAAAACACCAAGGAACCTGTTTCTCACTCCAAGCACAAAGTGTGCGCAGCACGAGTCTTGGCACAGCAAAACACTTCTCTTCGCATGCCCTTTGCAGCCTCACTCCAAACGGGGCTCTCTGCTTCATCCATCCCCTGACTCCATACTAGCACCAACGGGCTGCTAAAGCGTTTCGCAGAAAACACCAAGGAACCTGTTTCTCACTCCAACCACAAAGCGTGCGCAGCACGAGTCTTGGCACAGCAAAACACTTCCTTTGGCATGCCCTTTGCAGCTTCACTCCAAACGGGGCTCTCCGCTTCATCCATCCCCTGACTCCATACTAGCACCAACGGGCTGCTAAAGCGTTTCGCAGAAAACACCAAGGAACCTGTTTCTCACTCCAAGCACAAAGCGTGCGCAGCACGAGTCTTGGCACAGCAAAACACTTCCTTTGGCATGCCCTTTGCAGCCTCACTCCAAACGGGGCTCTCCGCTTCATCCATCCCCTGACTCCATACTAGCACCAACGGGCTGCTAAAGCGTTTCGCAGAAAACACCAAGGAACCTGTTTCTCACTCCAAGCACAAAGCGTGCGCAGCACGAGTCTTGGCACAGCAAAACACTTCCTTTGGCATGCCCTTTGCAGCCTCACTCCAAACGGGGCTCTCCGCTTCATTCATCCCCTGACTCCATACTAGCACCAATGGCCTGCTAAAGCGTTTCGCAGAAAACACCAAGGAACCTGTTTCTCACTCCAACCACAAAGCGTGCGCAGCACGAGTCTTGGCACAGCAAAACACTTCCTTTGGCATGCCCTTTGCAGCCTCACTCCAAACGGCGCTCTCCGCTTCACCCATCCCCTGACTCCATACTAGCACCAACGGGCTGCTAAAGCGTTTCGCAGAAAACACCAAGGAACCTGTTTCTCACTCCAAGCACAAAGTGTGCGCAGCACGAGTCTTGGCACAGCAAAACACTTCTCTTCGCATGCCCTTTGCAGCCTCACTCCAAACGGGGCTCTCTGCTTCATCCATCCCCTGACTCCATACTAGCACCAACGGGCTGCTAAAGCGTTTCGCAGAAAACACCAAGGAACCTGTTTCTCACTCCAAGCACAAAGCGTGCGCAGCACGAGTCTTGGCACAGCAAAACACTTCCTTTGGCATGCCCTTTGCAGCTTCACTCCAAACGGGGCTCTCCGCTTCATCCATCCCCTGACTCCATACTAGCACCAACGGGCTGCTAAAGCGTTTCGCAGAAAACACCAAGGAACCTGTTTCTCACTCCAAGCACAAAGCGTGCGCAGCACGAGTCTTGGCACAGCAAAACACTTCCTTTGGCATGCCCTTTGCAGCCTCACTCCAAATGGGGCTCTCCGCTTCATCCATCCCCTGACTCCATACTAGCACCAACGGGCTGCTAAAGCGTTTCGCAGAAAACACCAAGGAACCTGTTTCTCACTCCAACCACAAAGCGTGCGCAGCACGAGTCTTGGCACAGCAAAACACTTCCTTTGGCATGCCCTTTGCAGCCTCACTCCAAACGGGGCTCTCCGCTTCACCCATCCCCTGACTCCATACTAGCACCAACGGGCTGCTAAAGCGTTTCGCAGAAAACACCAAGGAACCTGTTTCTCACTCCAAGCACAAAGTGTGCGCAGCACGAGTCTTGGCACAGCAAAACACTTCTCTTCGCATGCCCTTTGCAGCCTCACTCCAAACGGGGCTCTCTGCTTCATCCATCCCCTGACTCCATACTAGCACCAACGGGCTGCTAAAGCGTTTCGCAGAAAACACCAAGGAACCTGTTTCTCACTCCAAGCACAAAGCGTGCGCAGCACGAGTCTTGGCACAGCAAAACACTTCCTTTGGCATGCCCTTTGCAGCTTCACTCCAAACGGCGCTCTCCGCTTCATCCATCCCCTGACTCCATACTAGCACCAACGGGCTGCTAAAGCGTTTCGCAGAAAACACCAAGGAACCTGTTTCTCACTCCAAGCACAAAGCGTGCGCAGCACGAGTCTTGGCACAGCAAAACACTTCCTTTGGCATGCCCTTTGCAGCTTCACTCCAAACGGGGCTCTCCGCTTCATCCATCCCCTGACTCCATACTAGCACCAACGGGCTGCTAAAGCGTTTCGCAGAAAACACCAAGGAACCTGTTTCTCACTCCAACCACAAAGCGTGCGCAGCACGAGTCTTGGCACAGCAAAACACTTCCTTTGGCATGCCCTTTGCAGCCTCACTCCAAACGGGGCTCTCCGCTTCATCCATCCCCTGACTCCATACTAGCACCAACGGGCTGCTAAAGCGTTTCGCAGAAAACACCAAGGAACCTGTTTCTCACTCCAAGCACAAAGCGTGCGCAGCACGAGTCTTGGCACAGCAGAACACTTCCTTTGGCATGCCCTTTGCAGCTTCACTCCAAACGGCGCTCTCCGCTTCATCCATCCCCTGACTCCATACTAGCACCAACGGGCTGCTAAAGCGTTTCGCAGAAAACACCAAGGAACCTGTTTCTCACTCCAAGCACAAAGCGTGCGCAGCACGAGTCTTGGCACAGCAAAACACTTCCTTTGGCATGCCCTTTGCAGCTTCACTCCAAACGGCGCTCTCCGCTTCATCCATCCCCTGACTCCATACTAGCACCAACGGGCTGCTAAAGCGTTTCGCAGAAAACACCAAGGAACCTGTTTCTCACTCCAACCACAAAGTGTGCGCAGCACGAGTCTTGGCACAGCAAAACACTTCTCTTCGCATGCCCTTTGCAGCCTCACTCCAAACGGGGCTCTCCGCTTCATCCATCCCCTGACTCCATACTAGCACCAACGGGCTGCTAAAGCGTTTCGCAGAAAACACCAAGGAACCTGTTTCTCACTCCAAGCACAAAGCGTGCGCAGCACGAGTCTTGGCACAGCAAAACACTTCCTTTGGCATGCCCTTTGCAGCCTCACTCCAAACGGGGCTCTCCTCTTCATCCATCCCCTGACTCCATACTAGCACCAACGGGCTGCTAAAGCGTTTCGCAAAAAACACCAAGGAACCTGTTTCTCACTCCAAGCACAAAGCGTGCGCAGCACGAGTCTTGGCACAGCAGAACACTTCCCTTGGCATGCCCTTTGCAGCCTCACTCCAAACGGCGCTCTCCGCTTCATCCATCCCCTGACTCCATACTAGCACCAACGGGCTGCTAAAGCGTTTCGCAGAAAACACCAAGGAACCTGTTTCTCACTCCAAGCACAAAGCGTGCGCAGCACGAGTCTTGGCACAGCAGAACACTTCCTTTGGCATGCCCTTTGCAGCCTCACTCCAAATGGCGCTCTCCGCTTCATCCATCCCCTGACTCCATACTAGCACCAACGGGCTGCTAAAGCGTTTCGCAGAAAACACCAAGGAACCTGTTTCTCACTCCAAGCACAAAGCGTGCGCAGCACGAGTCTTGGCACAGCAGAACACTTCCCTTGGCATGCCCTTTGCAGCCTCACTCCAAACGGCGCTCTCCGCTTCATCCATCCCCTGACTCCATACTAGCACCAACGGGCTGCTAAAGCGTTTCGCAGAAAACACCAAGGAACCTGTTTCTCACTCCAAGCACAAAGCGTGCGCAGCACGAGTCTTGGCACAGCAGAACACTTCCTTTGGCATGCCCTTTGCAGCCTCACTCCAAACGGGGCTCTCTGCTTCATCCATCCCCTGACTCCATACTAGCACCAACGGGCTGCTAAAGCGTTTCGCAGAAAACACCAAGGAACCTGTTTCTCACTCCAAGCACAAAGCGTGCGCAGCACGAGTCTTGGCACAGCAAAACACTTCCTTTGGCATGCCCTTTGCAGCTTCACTCCAAACGGGGCTCTCCGCTTCATCCATCCCCTGACTCCATACTAGCACCAACGGGCTGCTAAAGCGTTTCGCAGAAAACACCAAGGAACATGTTTCTCACTCCAAGCACAAAGCGTGCGCAGCACGAGTCTTGGCACAGCAAAACACTTCCTTTGGCATGCCCTTTGCAGCCTCACTCCAAACGGGGCTCTCCGCTTCATCCATCCCCTGACTCCATACTAGCACCAACGGGCTGCGTTTCTGCGTTTCGCAGAAAACACCAAGGAACCTGTTTCTCACTCCAAGCACAAAGTGTGCGCAGCACGAGTCTTGGCACAGCAAAACACTTCCTTTGGCATGCCCTTTGCAGCCTCACTCCAAACGGGGCTCTCCTCTTCATCCATCCCCTGACTCCATACTAGCACCAACGGGCTGCTAAAGCGTTTTGCAGAAAACACCAAGGAACCTGTTTCTCACTCCAAGCACAAAGCGTGCGCAGCACGAGTCTTGGCACAGCAAAACACTTCCTTTGGCATGCCCTTTGCAGCCTCACTCCAAACGGGGCTCTCCGCTTCATCCATCCCCTGACTCCATACTAGCACCAATGGCCTGCTAAAGCGTTTCGCAGAAAACACCAAGGAACCTGTTTCTCACTCCAACCACAAAGCGTGCGCAGCACGAGTCTTGGCACAGCAAAACACTTCCTTTGGCATGCCCTTTGCAGCCTCACTCCAAACGGCGCTCTCCGCTTCACCCATCCCCTGACTCCATACTAGCACCAACGGGCTGCTAAAGCGTTTCGCAGAAAACACCAAGGAACCTGTTTCTCACTCCAAGCACAAAGTGTGCGCAGCACGAGTCTTGGCACAGCAAAACACTTCTCTTGGCATGCCCTTTGCAGCCTCACTCCAAACGGCGCTTTCCGCTTCATCCATCCCCTGACTCCATACTAGCACCAACGGGCTGCTAAAGCGTTTCGCAGAAAACACCAAGGAACCTGTTTCTCACTCCAAGCACAAAGCGTGCGCAGCCCGAGTCTTGGCACAGCAAAACACTTCTCTTCGCATGCCCTTTGCAGCCTCACTCCAAACGGGGCTCTCTGCTTCATCCATCCCCTGACTCCATACTAGCACCAACGGGCTGCTAAAGCGTTTCGCAGAAAACACCAAGGAACCTGTTTCTCACTCCAAGCACAAAGCGTGCGCAGCACGAGTCTTGGCACAGCAAAACACTTCCTTTGGCATGCCCTTTGCAGCTTCACTACAAACGGCGCTCTCCGCTTCATCCATCCCCTGACTCCATACTAGCACCAACGGGCTGCTAAAGCGTTTCGCAGAAAACACCAAGGAACCTGTTTCTCACTCCAAGCACAAAGCGTGCGCAGCACGAGTCTTGGCACAGCAAAACACTTCCTTTGGCATGCCCTTTGCAGCCTCACTCCAAACGGGGCTCTCCGCTTCATCCATCCCCTGACTCCATACTAGCACCAACGGGCTGCTAAAGCGTTTCGCAGAAAACACCAAGGAACCTGTTTCTCACTCCAAGCACAAAGCGTGCGCAGCACGAGTCTTGGCACAGCAAAACACTTCCTTTGGCATGCCCTTTGCAGCCTCACTCCAAACGGGGCTCTCCGCTTCATCCATCCCCTGACTCCATACTAGCACCAACGGGCTGCTAAAGCGTTTCGCAAAAAACACCAAGGAACCTGTTTCTCACTCCAAGCACAAAGCGTGCGCAGCACGAGTCTTGGCACAGCAAAACACTTCCCTTGGCATGCCCTTTGCAGCCTCACTCCAAACGGGGCTCTCTGCTTCATCCATCCCCTGACTCCATACTAGCACCAACGGGCTGCTAAAGCGTTTCGCAGAAAACACCAAGGAACCTGTTTCTCACTCCAAGCACAAAGCGTGCGCAGCACGAGTCTTGGCACAGCAAAACACTTCCTTTGGCATGCCCTTTGCAGCTTCACTCCAAACGGCGCTCTCCGCTTCATCCATCCCCTGACTCCATACTAGCACCAACGGGCTGCTAAAGCGTTTCGCAGAAAACACCAAGGAACCTGTTTCTCACTCCAAGCACAAAGCGTGCGCAGCACGAGTCTTGGCACAGCAAAACACTTCCTTTGGCATGCCCTTTGCAGCTTCACTCCAAACGGCGCTCTCCGCTTCATCCATCCCCTGACTCCATACTAGCACCAACGGGCTGCTAAAGCGTTTCGCAGAAAACACCAAGGAACCTGTTTCTCACTCCAACGACAAAGTGTGCGCAGCACGAGTCTTGGCACAGCAAAACACTTCCTTTGGCATGCCCTTTGCAGCCTCAATCCAAACGGGGCTCTCCGCTTCATCCATCCCCTGACTCCATACTAGCACCAACGGGCTGCTAAAGCGTTTCGCAGAAAACACCAAGGAACCTGTTTCTCACTCCAAGCACAAAGCGTGCGCAGCACGAGTCTTGGCACAGCAAAACACTTCCTTTGGCATGCCCTTTGCAGCCTCACTCCAAACGGGGCTCTCCGCTTCACCCATCCCCTGACTCCATACTAGCACCAACGGGCTGCTAAAGCGTTTTGCAGAAAACACCAAGGAACCTGTTTCTCACTCCAAGCACAAAGCGTGCGCAGCACGAGTCTTGGCACAGCAGAACACTTCCCTTGGCATGCCCTTTGCAGCCTCACTCCAAACGGGGCTCTCCGCTTCACCCATCCCCTGACTCCATACTAGCACCAACGGGCTGCTAAAGCGTTTCGCAGAAAACACCAAGGAACCTGTTTCTCACTCCAACCACAAAGTGTGCGCAGCACGAGTCTTGGCACAGCAAAACACTTCCTTTGGCATGCCCTTTGCAGCTTCACTCCAAACGGCGCTCTCCGCTTCATCCATCCCCTGACTCCATACTAGCACCAACGGGCTGCTAAAGCGTTTCGCAGAAAACACCAAGGAACCTGTTTCTCACTCCAAGCACAAAGCGTGCGCAGCACGAGTCTTGGCACAGCAAAACACTTCCTTTGGCATGCCCTTTGCAGCCTCACTCCAAACGGGGCTCTCCGCTTCATCCATCCCCTGACTCCATACTAGCACCAACGGGCTGCTAAAGCGTTTCGCAGAAAACACCAAGGAACCTGTTTCTCACTCCAAGCACAAAGCGTGCGCAGCACGAGTCTTGGCACAGCAAAACACTTCCCTTGGCATGCCCTTTGCAGCCTCACTCCAAACGGGGCTCTCCGCTTCATCCATCCCCTGACTCCATACTAGCACCAACGGGCTGCTAAAGCGTTTCGCAGAAAACACCAAGGAACCTGTTTCTCACTCCAAGCACAAAGCGTGCGCAGCACGAGTCTTGGCACAGCAAAACACTTCCTTTGGCATGCCCTTTGCAGCCTCACTCCAAACGGGGCTCTCCGCTTCATCCATCCCCTGACTCCATACTAGCACCAACGGGCTGCTAAAGCGTTTCGCAGAAAACACCAAGGAACCTGTTTCTCACTCCAAGCACAAAGTGTGCGCAGCACGAGTCTTGGCACAGCAAAACACTTCCTTTGGCATGCCCTTTGCAGCCTCACTCCAAACGGGGCTCTCCTCTTCATCCATCCCCTGACTCCATACTAGCACCAACGGGCTGCTAAAGCGTTTTGCAGAAAACACCAAGGAACCTGTTTCTCACTCCAAGCACAAAGCGTGCGCAGCACGAGTCTTGGCACAGCAAAACACTTCCTTTGGCATGCCCTTTGCAGCCTCACTCCAAACGGGGCTCTCCGCTTCATCCATCCCCTGACTCCATACTAGCACCAATGGCCTGCTAAAGCGTTTCGCAGAAAACACCAAGGAACCTGTTTCTCACTCCAACCACAAAGCGTGCGCAGCACGAGTCTTGGCACAGCAAAACACTTCCTTTGGCATGCCCTTTGCAGCCTCACTCCAAACGGCGCTCTCCGCTTCACCCATCCCCTGACTCCATACTAGCACCAACGGGCTGCTAAAGCGTTTCGCAGAAAACACCAAGGAACCTGTTTCTCACTCCAAGCACAAAGTGTGCGCAGCACGAGTCTTGGCACAGCAAAACACTTCTCTTCGCATGCCCTTTGCAGCCTCACTCCAAACGGGGCTCTCTGCTTCATCCATCCCCTGACTCCATACTAGCACCAACGGGCTGCTAAAGCGTTTCGCAGAAAACACCAAGGAACCTGTTTCTCACTCCAAGCACAAAGCGTGCGCAGCACGAGTCTTGGCACAGCAAAACACTTCCTTTGGCATGCCCTTTGCAGCTTCACTCCAAACGGGGCTCTCCGCTTCATCCATCCCCTGACTCCATACTAGCACCAACGGGCTGCTAAAGCGTTTCGCAGAAAACACCAAGGAACCTGTTTCTCACTCCAAGCACAAAGCGTGCGCAGCACGAGTCTTGGCACAGCAAAACACTTCCTTTGGCATGCCCTTTGCAGCCTCACTCCAAACGGGGCTCTCCGCTTCATCCATCCCCTGACTCCATACTAGCACCAACGGGCTGCGTTTCTGCGTTTCGCAGAAAACACCAAGGAACCTGTTTCTCACTCCAAGCACAAAGTGTGCGCAGCACGAGTCTTGGCACAGCAAAACACTTCCTTTGGCATGCCCTTTGCAGCCTCACTCCAAACGGGGCTCTCCTCTTCATCCATCCCCTGACTCCATACTAGCACCAACGGGCTGCTAAAGCGTTTTGCAGAAAACACCAAGGAACCTGTTTCTCACTCCAAGCACAAAGCGTGCGCAGCACGAGTCTTGGCACAGCAAAACACTTCCTTTGGCATGCCCTTTGCAGCCTCACTCCAAACGGGGCTCTCCGCTTCATCCATCCCCTGACTCCATACTAGCACCAATGGCCTGCTAAAGCGTTTCGCAGAAAACACCAAGGAACCTGTTTCTCACTCCAACCACAAAGCGTGCGCAGCACGAGTCTTGGCACAGCAAAACACTTCCTTTGGCATGCCCTTTGCAGCCTCACTCCAAACGGCGCTCTCCGCTTCACCCATCCCCTGACTCCATACTAGCACCAACGGGCTGCTAAAGCGTTTCGCAGAAAACACCAAGGAACCTGTTTCTCACTCCAAGCACAAAGTGTGCGCAGCACGAGTCTTGGCACAGCAAAACACTTCTCTTCGCATGCCCTTTGCAGCCTCACTCCAAACGGGGCTCTCTGCTTCATCCATCCCCTGACTCCATACTAGCACCAACGGGCTGCTAAAGCGTTTCGCAGAAAACACCAAGGAACCTGTTTCTCACTCCAACCACAAAGCGTGCGCAGCACGAGTCTTGGCACAGCAAAACACTTCCTTTGGCATGCCCTTTGCAGCTTCACTCCAAACGGGGCTCTCCGCTTCATCCATCCCCTGACTCCATACTAGCACCAACGGGCTGCTAAAGCGTTTCGCAGAAAACACCAAGGAACCTGTTTCTCACTCCAAGCACAAAGCGTGCGCAGCACGAGTCTTGGCACAGCAAAACACTTCCTTTGGCATGCCCTTTGCAGCCTCACTCCAAACGGGGCTCTCCGCTTCACCCATCCCCTGACTCCATACTAGCACCAACGGGCTGCTAAAGCGTTTTGCAGAAAACACCAAGGAACCTGTTTCTCACTCCAAGCACAAAGCGTGCGCAGCACGAGTCTTGGCACAGCAGAACACTTCCCTTGGCATGCCCTTTGCAGCCTCACTCCAAACGGGGCTCTCCGCTTCACCCATCCCCTGACTCCATACTAGCACCAACGGGCTGCTAAAGCGTTTCGCAGAAAACACCAAGGAACCTGTTTCTCACTCCAACCACAAAGTGTGCGCAGCACGAGTCTTGGCACAGCAAAACACTTCCTTTGGCATGCCCTTTGCAGCTTCACTCCAAACGGCGCTCTCCGCTTCATCCATCCCCTGACTCCATACTAGCACCAACGGGCTGCTAAAGCGTTTCGCAGAAAACACCAAGGAACCTGTTTCTCACTCCAAGCACAAAGTGTGCGCAGCACGAGTCTTGGCACAGCAAAACACTTCCTTTGGCATGCCCTTTGCAGCTTCACTCCAAACGGCGCTCTCCGCTTCATCCATCCCCTGACTCCATACTAGCACCAACGGGCTGCTAAAGCGTTTCGCAGAAAACACCAAGGAACCTGTTTCTCACTCCAAGCACAAAGCGTGCGCAGCACGAGTCTTGGCACAGCAAAACACTTCCTTTGGCATGCCCTTTGCAGCTTCACTCCAAACGGGGCTCTCCGCTTCATCCATCCCCTGACTCCATACTAGCACCAACGGGCTGCTAAAGCGTTTCGCAGAAAACACCAAGGAACCTGTTTCTCACTCCAACCACAAAGCGTGCGCAGCACGAGTCTTGGCACAGCAAAACACTTCCTTTGGCATGCCCTTTGCAGCCTCACTCCAAACGGGGCTCTCCGCTTCATCCATCCCCTGACTCCATACTAGCACCAACGGGCTGCTAAAGCGTTTCGCAGAAAACACCAAGGAACCTGTTTCTCACTCCAAGCACAAAGCGTGCGCAGCACGAGTCTTGGCACAGCAGAACACTTCCTTTGGCATGCCCTTTGCAGCTTCACTCCAAACGGCGCTCTCCGCTTCATCCATCCCCTGACTCCATACTAGCACCAACGGGCTGCTAAAGCGTTTCGCAGAAAACACCAAGGAACCTGTTTCTCACTCCAAGCACAAAGCGTGCGCAGCACGAGTCTTGGCACAGCAAAACACTTCCTTTGGCATGCCCTTTGCAGCTTCACTCCAAACGGCGCTCTCCGCTTCATCCATCCCCTGACTCCATACTAGCACCAACGGGCTGCTAAAGCGTTTCGCAGAAAACACCAAGGAACCTGTTTCTCACTCCAACCACAAAGTGTGCGCAGCACGAGTCTTGGCACAGCAAAACACTTCTCTTCGCATGCCCTTTGCAGCCTCACTCCAAACGGGGCTCTCCGCTTCATCCATCCCCTGACTCCATACTAGCACCAACGGGCTGCTAAAGCGTTTCGCAGAAAACACCAAGGAACCTGTTTCTCACTCCAAGCACAAAGCGTGCGCAGCACGAGTCTTGGCACAGCAGAACACTTCCTTTGGCATGCCCTTTGCAGCCTCACTCCAAATGGCGCTCTCCGCTTCATCCATCCCCTGACTCCATACTAGCACCAACGGGCTGCTAAAGCGTTTCGCAGAAAACACCAAGGAACCTGTTTCTCACTCCAAGCACAAAGCGTGCGCAGCACGAGTCTTGGCACAGCAGAACACTTCCCTTGGCATGCCCTTTGCAGCCTCACTCCAAACGGCGCTCTCCGCTTCATCCATCCCCTGACTCCATACTAGCACCAACGGGCTGCTAAAGCGTTTCGCAGAAAACACCAAGGAACCTGTTTCTCACTCCAAGCACAAAGCGTGCGCAGCACGAGTCTTGGCACAGCAGAACACTTCCTTTGGCATGCCCTTTGCAGCCTCACTCCAAACGGGGCTCTCTGCTTCATCCATCCCCTGACTCCATACTAGCACCAACGGGCTGCTAAAGCGTTTCGCAGAAAACACCAAGGAACCTGTTTCTCACTCCAAGCACAAAGCGTGCGCAGCACGAGTCTTGGCACAGCAAAACACTTCCTTTGGCATGCCCTTTGCAGCTTCACTCCAAACGGGGCTCTCCGCTTCATCCATCCCCTGACTCCATACTAGCACCAACGGGCTGCTAAAGCGTTTCGCAGAAAACACCAAGGAACCTGTTTCTCACTCCAAGCACAAAGCGTGCGCAGCACGAGTCTTGGCACAGCAAAACACTTCCTTTGGCATGCCCTTTGCAGCCTCACTCCAAACGGGGCTCTCCGCTTCATCCATCCCCTGACTCCATACTAGCACCAACGGGCTGCGTTTCTGCGTTTCGCAGAAAACACCAAGGAACCTGTTTCTCACTCCAAGCACAAAGTGTGCGCAGCACGAGTCTTGGCACAGCAAAACACTTCCTTTGGCATGCCCTTTGCAGCCTCACTCCAAACGGGGCTCTCCTCTTCATCCATCCCCTGACTCCATACTAGCACCAACGGGCTGCTAAAGCGTTTTGCAGAAAACACCAAGGAACCTGTTTCTCACTCCAAGCACAAAGCGTGCGCAGCACGAGTCTTGGCACAGCAAAACACTTCCTTTGGCATGCCCTTTGCAGCCTCACTCCAAACGGGGCTCTCCGCTTCATCCATCCCCTGACTCCATACTAGCACCAATGGCCTGCTAAAGCGTTTCGCAGAAAACACCAAGGAACCTGTTTCTCACTCCAACCACAAAGCGTGCGCAGCACGAGTCTTGGCACAGCAAAACACTTCCTTTGGCATGCCCTTTGCAGCCTCACTCCAAACGGCGCTCTCCGCTTCACCCATCCCCTGACTCCATACTAGCACCAACGGGCTGCTAAAGCGTTTCGCAGAAAACACCAAGGAACCTGTTTCTCACTCCAAGCACAAAGTGTGCGCAGCACGAGTCTTGGCACAGCAAAACACTTCTCTTCGCATGCCCTTTGCAGCCTCACTCCAAACGGGGCTCTCTGCTTCATCCATCCCCTGACTCCATACTAGCACCAACGGGCTGCTAAAGCGTTTCGCAGAAAACACCAAGGAACCTGTTTCTCACTCCAACCACAAAGCGTGCGCAGCACGAGTCTTGGCACAGCAAAACACTTCCTTTGGCATGCCCTTTGCAGCTTCACTCCAAACGGGGCTCTCCGCTTCATCCATCCCCTGACTCCATACTAGCACCAACGGGCTGCTAAAGCGTTTCGCAGAAAACACCAAGGAACCTGTTTCTCACTCCAAGCACAAAGCGTGCGCAGCACGAGTCTTGGCACAGCAAAACACTTCCTTTGGCATGCCCTTTGCAGCCTCACTCCAAACGGGGCTCTCCGCTTCATCCATCCCCTGACTCCATACTAGCACCAACGGGCTGCTAAAGCGTTTCGCAGAAAACACCAAGGAACCTGTTTCTCACTCCAAGCACAAAGCGTGCGCAGCACGAGTCTTGGCACAGCAAAACACTTCCTTTGGCATGCCCTTTGCAGCCTCACTCCAAACGGGGCTCTCCGCTTCATCCATCCCCTGACTCCATACTAGCACCAATGGCCTGCTAAAGCGTTTCGCAGAAAACACCAAGGAACCTGTTTCTCACTCCAACCACAAAGCGTGCGCAGCACGAGTCTTGGCACAGCAAAACACTTCCTTTGGCATGCCCTTTGCAGCCTCACTCCAAACGGCGCTCTCCGCTTCACCCATCCCCTGACTCCATACTAGCACCAACGGGCTGCTAAAGTGTTTCGCAGAAAACACCAAGGAACCTGTTTCTCACTCCAAGCACAAAGTGTGCGCAGCACGAGTCTTGGCACAGCAAAACACTTCTCTTCGCATGCCCTTTGCAGCCTCACTCCAAACGGGGCTCTCTGCTTCATCCATCCCCTGACTCCATACTAGCACCAACGGGCTGCTAAAGCGTTTCGCAGAAAACACCAAGGAACCTGTTTCTCACTCCAAGCACAAAGCGTGCGCAGCACGAGTCTTGGCACAGCAAAACACTTCCTTTGGCATGCCCTTTGCAGCTTCACTCCAAACGGGGCTCTCCGCTTCATCCATCCCCTGACTCCATACTAGCACCAACGGGCTGCTAAAGCGTTTCGCAGAAAACACCAAGGAACCTGTTTCTCACTCCAAGCACAAAGCGTGCGCAGCACGAGTCTTGGCACAGCAAAACACTTCCTTTGGCATGCCCTTTGCAGCCTCACTCCAAACGGGGCTCTCCGCTTCATCCATCCCCTGACTCCATACTAGCACCAACGGGCTGCTAAAGCGTTTCGCAGAAAACACCAAGGAACCTGTTTCTCACTCCAACCACAAAGCGTGCGCAGCACGAGTCTTGGCACAGCAAAACACTTCCTTTGGCATGCCCTTTGCAGCCTCACTCCAAACGGGGCTCTCCGCTTCACCCATCCCCTGACTCCATACTAGCACCAACGGGCTGCTAAAGCGTTTCGCAGAAAACACCAAGGAACCTGTTTCTCACTCCAAGCACAAAGTGTGCGCAGCACGAGTCTTGGCACAGCAAAACACTTCTCTTCGCATGCCCTTTGCAGCCTCACTCCAAACGGGGCTCTCTGCTTCATCCATCCCCTGACTCCATACTAGCACCAACGGGCTGCTAAAGCGTTTCGCAGAAAACACCAAGGAACCTGTTTCTCACTCCAAGCACAAAGCGTGCGCAGCACGAGTCTTGGCACAGCAAAACACTTCCTTTGGCATGCCCTTTGCAGCTTCACTCCAAACGGCGCTCTCCGCTTCATCCATCCCCTGACTCCATACTAGCACCAACGGGCTGCTAAAGCGTTTCGCAGAAAACACCAAGGAACCTGTTTCTCACTCCAAGCACAAAGTGTGCGCAGCACGAGTCTTGGCACAGCAAAACACTTCTCTTCGCATGCCCTTTGCAGCCTCACTCCAAACGGGGCTCTCTGCTTCATCCATCCCCTGACTCCATACTAGCACCAACGGGCTGCTAAAGCGTTTCGCAGAAAACACCAAGGAACCTGTTTCTCACTCCAACCACAAAGCGTGCGCAGCACGAGTCTTGGCACAGCAAAACACTTCCTTTGGCATGCCCTTTGCAGCTTCACTCCAAACGGGGCTCTCCGCTTCATCCATCCCCTGACTCCATACTAGCACCAACGGGCTGCTAAAGCGTTTCGCAGAAAACACCAAGGAACCTGTTTCTCACTCCAAGCACAAAGCGTGCGCAGCACGAGTCTTGGCACAGCAAAACACTTCCTTTGGCATGCCCTTTGCAGCCTCACTCCAAACGGGGCTCTCCGCTTCATCCATCCCCTGACTCCATACTAGCACCAACGGGCTGCTAAAGCGTTTCGCAGAAAACACCAAGGAACCTGTTTCTCACTCCAAGCACAAAGCGTGCGCAGCACGAGTCTTGGCACAGCAAAACACTTCCTTTGGCATGCCCTTTGCAGCCTCACTCCAAACGGGGCTCTCCGCTTCATCCATCCCCTGACTCCATACTAGCACCAATGGCCTGCTAAAGCGTTTCGCAGAAAACACCAAGGAACCTGTTTCTCACTCCAACCACAAAGCGTGCGCAGCACGAGTCTTGGCACAGCAAAACACTTCCTTTGGCATGCCCTTTGCAGCCTCACTCCAAACGGCGCTCTCCGCTTCACCCATCCCCTGACTCCATACTAGCACCAACGGGCTGCTAAAGTGTTTCGCAGAAAACACCAAGGAACCTGTTTCTCACTCCAAGCACAAAGTGTGCGCAGCACGAGTCTTGGCACAGCAAAACACTTCTCTTCGCATGCCCTTTGCAGCCTCACTCCAAACGGGGCTCTCTGCTTCATCCATCCCCTGACTCCATACTAGCACCAACGGGCTGCTAAAGCGTTTCGCAGAAAACACCAAGGAACCTGTTTCTCACTCCAAGCACAAAGCGTGCGCAGCACGAGTCTTGGCACAGCAAAACACTTCCTTTGGCATGCCCTTTGCAGCTTCACTCCAAACGGGGCTCTCCGCTTCATCCATCCCCTGACTCCATACTAGCACCAACGGGCTGCTAAAGCGTTTCGCAGAAAACACCAAGGAACCTGTTTCTCACTCCAAGCACAAAGCGTGCGCAGCACGAGTCTTGGCACAGCAAAACACTTCCTTTGGCATGCCCTTTGCAGCCTCACTCCAAACGGGGCTCTCCGCTTCATCCATCCCCTGACTCCATACTAGCACCAACGGGCTGCTAAAGCGTTTCGCAGAAAACACCAAGGAACCTGTTTCTCACTCCAACCACAAAGCGTGCGCAGCACGAGTCTTGGCACAGCAAAACACTTCCTTTGGCATGGCCTTTGCAGCCTCACTCCAAACGGGGCTCTCCGCTTCACCCATCCCCTGACTCCATACTAGCACCAACGGGCTGCTAAAGCGTTTCGCAGAAAACACCAAGGAACCTGTTTCTCACTCCAAGCACAAAGTGTGCGCAGCACGAGTCTTGGCACAGCAAAACACTTCTCTTCGCATGCCCTTTGCAGCCTCACTCCAAACGGGGCTCTCTGCTTCATCCATCCCCTGACTCCATACTAGCACCAACGGGCTGCTAAAGCGTTTCGCAGAAAACACCAAGGAACCTGTTTCTCACTCCAAGCACAAAGCGTGCGCAGCACGAGTCTTGGCACAGCAAAACACTTCCTTTGGCATGCCCTTTGCAGCTTCACTCCAAACGGCGCTCTCCGCTTCATCCATCCCCTGACTCCATACTAGCACCAACGGGCTGCTAAAGCGTTTCGCAGAAAACACCAAGGAACCTGTTTCTCACTCCAAGCACAAAGCGTGCGCAGCACGAGTCTTGGCACAGCAAAACACTTCCTTTGGCATGCCCTTTGCAGCTTCACTCCAAACGGGGCTCTCCGCTTCATCCATCCCCTGACTCCATACTAGCACCAACGGGCTGCTAAAGCGTTTCGCAGAAAACACCAAGGAACCTGTTTCTCACTCCAACCACAAAGCGTGCGCAGCACGAGTCTTGGCACAGCAAAACACTTCCTTTGGCATGCCCTTTGCAGCCTCACTCCAAACGGGGCTCTCCGCTTCATCCATCCCCTGACTCCATACTAGCACCAACGGGCTGCTAAAGCGTTTCGCAGAAAACACCAAGGAACCTGTTTCTCACTCCAAGCACAA
>NW_028289369.1:0-93096 GCF_059628265.1 Tinamus guttatus
ACCAAATCCAGAGGCAATGTCTCGGGACCGACAGAGACCACCTCTAGGGTCCAAAATTCTGGCGACGGCTCTCGGGAAGCTGGACACTCTGCTAGGTGCAAGTGCCCAAAAGGCCAGGTCTGGACCTCAGAGGCCAAGCTGTCAGAGAAATGCCGGTGCTGGTGGTCCCGATCACTGACCCCCATGTGTGGTGCGAAATCGCAAGCGGCAGCTCTTGGGGAATTCTTGACGTGGCGCCGCGCGCCTCCGCCCCAGACCTGCGCTCAGGGCAGACAGGTTCACCCTGGGCACCAAATCCAGAGGCAATGTCTCGGGACCGACAGAGACCACCTCTAGGGTCCAAAATTCTGGCGACGGCTCTCGGGAAGCTGGACACTCTGCTAAGTGCAAGTGCCCCAAAAGGCCAGGTCTGGATCCCAGAGGCCAAGCTGTCAGAGAAATGCCGGTGCTGGTGGTCCCGATCACCGACCCCATGTGTGGTGCGAAATCGCAAGCGGCCGCTCTTGGGGAATTCTTGACGTGGCGCCGGGCGCCTTCGCCCCAGACCTGCGCTCAGGGCAGACAGGTTCACCCTGGGCACCAAATCCAGAGGCAATGTCTCGGGACCGACAGAGACCACCTCTAGGGTCCAAAATTCTGGCGACGGCTCTCGGGAAGCTGGACACTCTGCTAGGTGCAAGTGCCCCAAAAGGCCAGGTCTGGATCCCAGAGGCCAAGCTGTCAGAGAAATGCCGGTGCTGGTGGTCCCGATCACCGACCCCATGTGTGGTGCGAAATCGCAAGCGGCAGCTCTTGGGGAATTCTTGACGTGGCGCCGGGCGCCTTCGCCCCAGACCTGCGCTCAGGGCAGAAAGGTTCACCCTGGGCACCAAATCCAGAGGCAATGTCTCGGGACCGACAGAGACCACCTCTAGGGTCCAAAATTTTGGCGACGGCTCTCGGGAAGTTGGACACTCTGCTAGGTGCAAGTGCCCCAAAAGGCTGGGTCTGGACCTCAGAGGCCAAGCTGTCAGAGAAATGCCGGTGCTGGTGGTCCCGATCACCGACCCCCATGTGTGGTGCGAAATCGCAAGCCGCCGCTCTTGGGGAATTCTTGACGTGGCGCCGGGCGCCTTCGCCCCAGACCTGCGCTCAGGGCAGACAGTTCACCCTGGGCACCAAATCCAGAGGCAATGTCTCGGGACCGACAGAGACCACCTCTAGGGTCCAAAATTCTGGCGACGGCTCTCGGAAGCTGGACACTCTGCTAAGTGCAAGTGCCCCAAAAGGCCAGGTCTGGATCCCAGAGGCCAAGCTGCCAGAGAAATGCCGGTGCTGGTGGTCCCGATCACCGACCCCATGTGTGGTGCGAAATCGCAAGCCGCCGCTCTTGGGAATTTTTGACGTGGCGCCGGGCGCCTTCGCCCCGGGTCTGTGCTCAGGACCTCCAATTCACCCTGGGCACCAAATCCAGAGGCAATGTCTCGGGACCGACAGAGACCACCTCTAGGGTCCAAAATTCTGGCGACGGCTCTCGGAAGCTGGACACTCTGCTAGGTGCAAGTGCCCCAAAAGGCCAGGTCTGGACCTCAGAGGCCAAGCTGTCAGAGAAATGCCGGTGCTGGTGGTCCCGATCACCGACCCCATGTGTGGTGCGAAATCGCAAGCGGCAGCTCTTGGGGAATTCTTGACGTGGCGCCGCGCGCCTCCGCCCCAGACCTGCGCTCAGGGCAGACAGGTTCACCCTGGGCACCAAATCCAGAGGCAATGTCTCGGGACCAGACAGAGACCACCTCTAGGGTCCAAAATTCTGGCGACGGCTCTCGGGAAGCTGGACACTCTGCTAAGTGCAAGTGCCCCAAAAGGCCAGGTCTGGATCCCAGAGGCCAAGCTGTCAGAGAAATGCCGGTGCTGGTGGTCCCGATCACCGACCCCATGTGTGGTGCGAAATCGCAAGCGGCCGCTCTTGGGGAATTCTTGACGTGGCGCCGGGCGCCTTCGCCCCAGACCTGCGCTCAGGGCAGACAGGTTCACCCTGGGCACCAAATCCAGAGGCAATGTCTCGGGACCGACAGAGACCACCTCTAGGGTCCAAAATTCTGGCGACGGCTCTCGGGAAGCTGACACTCTGCTAGGTGCAAGTGCCCCAAAAGGCCAGGTCTGGATCCCAGAGGCCAAGCTGTCAGAGAAATGCCGGTGCTGGTGGTCCCGATCACCGACCCCATGTGTGGTGCGAAATCGCAAGCGGCAGCTCTTGGGGAATTCTTGACGTGGCGCCGGGCGCCTTCGCCCCAGACCTGCGCTCAGGGCAGAAAGGTTCACCCTGGGCACCAAATCCAGAGGCAATGTCTCGGGACCGACAGAGACCACCTCTAGGGTCCAAAATTTTGGCGACGGCTCTCGGGAAGTTGGACACTCTGCTAGGTGCAAGTGCCCAAAAGGCTGGGTCTGGACCTCAGAGGCCAAGCTGTCAGAGAAATGCCGGTGCTGGTGGTCCCGATCACCGACCCCATGTGTGGTGCGAAATCGCAAGCGGCAGCTCTTGGGGAATTCTTGACGTGGCGCCGGGCACCTTCGCCCCAGACCTGCGCTCAGGGCAGACAGGTTCACCCTGGGCACCAAATCCAGAGGCAATGTCTCGGGACCGACAGAGACCACCTCTAGGGTCCAAAATTCTGGCGACGGCTCTCGGGAAGCTGGACACTCTGCTAGGTGCAAGTGCCCCAAAAGGCCATGTCTGGATCCCAGAGGCCAAGCTGTCAGAGAAATGCCAGTGCTGGTGGTCCCGATCACCGACCCCATGTGTGGTGCGAAATCGCAAGCGGCCGCTCTTGGGGAATTTTTGACGTGGCGCCGGGCGCCTTCGCCCCGGGTCTGTGCTCAGGACCTCCAATTCACCCTGGGCACCAAATCCAGAGGCAATGTCTCGGGACCGACAGAGACCACCTCTAGGGTCCAAAATTCTGGCGACGGCTCTCGGGAAGCTGGACACTCTGCTAAGTGCAAGTGCCCCAAAAGGCCAGGTCTGGATCCCAGAGGCCAAGCTGTCAGAGAAATGCCGGTGCTGGTGGTCCCGATCACCGACCCCATGTGTGGTGCGAAATCGCAAGCCGCCGCTCTTGGGGAATTTTTGACGTGGCGCCGGGCGCCTTCGCCCCGGGTCTGTGCTCAGGACCTCCAATTCACCCTGGGCACCAAATCCAGAGGCAATGTCTCGGGACCGACAGAGACCACCTCTAGGGTCCAAAATTCTGGCGACGGCTCTCGGGAAGCTGGACACTCTGCTAGGTGCAAGTGCCCCAAAAGGCCAGGTCTGGACCTCAGAGGCCAAGCTGTCAGAGAAATGCCGGTGCTGGTGGTCCCGATCACTGACCCCATGTGTGGTGCGAAATCGCAAGCGGCAGCTCTTGGGGAATTCTTGACGTGGCGCCGCGCGCCTCCGCCCCAGACCTGCGCTCAGGGCAGACAGGTTCACCCTGGGCACCAAATCCAGAGGCAATGTCTCGGGACCGACAGAGACCACCTCTAGGGTCCAAAATTCTGGCGACGGCTCTCGGGAAGCTGGACACTCTGCTAAGTGCAAGTGCCCCAAAAGGCCAGGTCTGGATCCCAGAGGCCAAGCTGTCAGAGAAATGCCGGTGCTGGTGGTCCCGATCACCGACCCCATGTGTGGTGCGAAATCGCAAGCGGCCGCTCTTGGGGAATTCTTGACGTGGCGCCGGGCGCCTTCGCCCCAGACCTGCGCTCAGGGCAGACAGGTTCACCCTGGGCACCAAATCCAGAGGCAATGTCTCGGGACCGACAGAGACCACCTCTAGGGTCCAAAATTCTGGCGACGGCTCTCGGGAAGCTGGACACTCTGCTAGGTGCAAGTGCCCCAAAAGGCCAGGTCTGGATCCCAGAGGCCAAGCTGTCAGAGAAATGCCGGTGCTGGTGGTCCCGATCACCGACCCCATGTGTGGTGCGAAATCGCAAGCGGCAGCTCTTGGGGAATTCTTGACGTGGCGCCGGGCGCCTTCGCCCCAGACCTGCGCTCAGGGCAGAAAGGTTCACCCTGGGCACCAAATCCAGAGGCAATGTCTCGGGACCGACAGAGACCACCTCTAGGGTCCAAAATTTTGGCGACGGCTCTCGGGAAGTTGGACACTCTGCTAGGTGCAAGTGCCCCAAAAGGCTGGGTCTGGACCTCAGAGGCCAAGCTGTCAGAGAAATGCCGGTGCTGGTGGTCCCGATCACCGACCCCATGTGTGGTGCGAAATCGCAAGCGGCAGCTCTTGGGGAATTCTTGACGTGGCGCCGGGCACCTTCGCCCCAGACCTGCGCTCAGGGCAGACAGGTTCACCCTGGGCACCAAATCCAGAGGCAATGTCTCGGGACCGACAGAGACCACCTCTAGGGTCCAAAATTCTGGCGACGGCTCTCGGGAAGCTGGACACTCTGCTAGGTGCAAGTGCCCCAAAAGGCCATGTCTGGATCCCAGAGGCCAAGCTGTCAGAGAAATGCCAGTGCTGGTGGTCCCGATCACCGACCCCATGTGTGGTGCGAAATCGCAAGCGGCCGCTCTTGGGGAATTTTTGACGTGGCGCCGGGCGCCTTCGCCCCGGGTCTGTGCTCAGGACCTCCAATTCACCCTGGGCACCAAATCCAGAGGCAATGTCTCGGGACCGACAGAGACCACCTCTAGGGTCCAAAATTCTGGCGACGGCTCTCGGGAAGCTGGACACTCTGCTAAGTGCAAGTGCCCCAAAAGGCCAGGTCTGGATCCCAGAGGCCAAGCTGTCAGAGAAATGCCGGTGCTGGTGGTCCCGATCACCGACCCCATGTGTGGTGCGAAATCGCAAGCGGCAGCTCTTGGGGAATTCTTGACGTGGCGCCGGGCACCTTCGCCCCAGACCTGCGCTCAGGGCAGACAGGTTCACCCTGGGCACCAAATCCAGAGGCAATGTCTCGGGACCGACAGAGACCACCTCTAGGGTCCAAAATTCTGGCGACGGCTCTCGGGAAGCTGGACACTCTGCTAGGTGCAAGTGCCCCAAAAGGCCATGTCTGGATCCCAGAGGCCAAGCTGTCAGAGAAATGCCAGTGCTGGTGGTCCCGATCACCGACCCCATGTGTGGTGCGAAATCGCAAGCGGCCGCTCTTGGGGAATTCTTGACGTGGCGCCGGACGCCTTCGCCCCAGACCTGCGCTCAGGGCAGAAAGGTTCACCCTGGGCACCAAATCCAGAGGCAATGTCTTGGGACCGACAGAGACCACCTCTAGGGTCCAAAATTCTGGCGACGGCTCTCGGGAAGCTGGACACTTTGCTAAGTGCAAGTGCCCCAAAAGGCCAGGTCTGGATCCCAGAGGCCAAGCTGTCAGAGAAATGCCGGTGCTGGTGGTCCCGATCACCGACCCCATGTGTGGTGCGAAATCGCAAGCGGCAGCTCTTGGGGAATTCTTGACGTGGCGCCGGGCGCCTTCGCCCCAGACCTGCGCTCAGGGCAGACAGGTTCACCCTGGGCACCAAATCCAGAGGCAATGTCTTGGGACCGACAGAGACCACCTCTAGGGTCCAAAATTCTGGCGACGGCTCTCGGGAAGCTGGACACTCTGCTAGGTGCAAGTGCCCCAAAAGGCCAGGTCTGGACCTCAGAGGCCAAGCTGTCAGAGAAATGCCGGTGCTGGTGGTCCCGATCACTGACCCCATGTGTGGTGCGAAATCGCAAGCCGCCGCTCTTGGGGAATTCTTGACGTGGCGCCGGGCGCCTTTGCCCCGGGTCTGTGCTCACGACCTCCAATTCACCCTGGGCACCAAATCCAGAGGCAATGTCTCGGGACCGACAGAGACCACCTCTAGGGTCCAAAATTCTGGCGACGGCTCTCGGGAAGCTGGACACTCTGCTAAGTGCAAGTGCCCCAAAAGGCCAGGTCTGGATCCCAGAGGCCAAGCTGCCAGAGAAATGCCGGTGCTGGTGGTCCCGATCACCGACCCCATGTGTGGTGCGAAATCGCAAGCCGCCGCTCTTGGGGAATTTTTGACGTGGCGCCGGGCGCCTTTGCCCCGGGTCTGTGCTCAGGACCTCCAATTCACCCTGGGCACCAAATCCAGAGGCAATGTCTCGGGACCGACAGAGACCACCTCTAGGGTCCAAAATTCTGGCGACGGCTCTCGGGAAGCTGGACACTCTGCTAGGTGCAAGTGCCCCAAAAGGCCAGGTCTGGACCTCAGAGGCCAAGCTGTCAGAGAAATGCCGGTGCTGGTGGTCCCGATCACTGACCCCATGTGTGGTGCGAAATCGCAAGCGGCAGCTCTTGGGGAATTCTTGACGTGGCGCCGCGCGCCTCCGCCCCAGACCTGCGCTCAGGGCAGACAGGTTCACCCTGGGCACCAAATCCAGAGGCAATGTCTCGGGACCGACAGAGACCACCTCTAGGGTCCAAAATTCTGGCGACGGCTCTCGGGAAGCTGGACACTCTGCTAAGTGCAAGTGCCCCAAAAGGCCAGGTCTGGATCCCAGAGGCCAAGCTGTCAGAGAAATGCCGGTGCTGGTGGTCCCGATCACCGACCCCATGTGTGGTGCGAAATCGCAAGCGGCCGCTCTTGGGGAATTCTTGACGTGGCGCCGGGCGCCTTCGCCCCAGACCTGCGCTCAGGGCAGACAGGTTCACCCTGGGCACCAAATCCAGAGGCAATGTCTCGGGACCGACAGAGACCACCTCTAGGGTCCAAAATTCTGGCGACGGCTCTCGGGAAGCTGGACACTCTGCTAGGTGCAAGTGCCCCAAAAGGCCAGGTCTGGATCCCAGAGGCCAAGCTGTCAGAGAAATGCCGGTGCTGGTGGTCCCGATCACCGACCCCATGTGTGGTGCGAAATCGCAAGCGGCAGCTCTTGGGGAATTCTTGACGTGGCGCCGGGCGCCTTCGCCCCAGACCTGCGCTCAGGGCAGAAAGGTTCACCCTGGGCACCAAATCCAGAGGCAATGTCTCGGGACCGACAGAGACCACCTCTAGGGTCCAAAATTTTGGCGACGGCTCTCGGGAAGTTGGACACTCTGCTAGGTGCAAGTGCCCCAAAAGGCTGGGTCTGGACCTCAGAGGCCAAGCTGTCAGAGAAATGCCGGTGCTGGTGGTCCCGATCACCGACCCCATGTGTGGTGCGAAATCGCAAGCCGCCGCTCTTGGGGAATTCTTGACGTGGCGCCGGGCGCCTTCGCCCCAGACCTGCGCTCAGGGCAGACAGGTTCACCCTGGGCACCAAATCCAGAGGCAATGTCTCGGGACCGACAGAGACCACCTCTAGGGTCCAAAATTCTGGCGACGGCTCTCGGGAAGCTGGACACTCTGCTAGGTGCAAGTGCCCCAAAAGGCCATGTCTGGATCCCAGAGGCCAAGCTGTCAGAGAAATGCCAGTGCTGGTGGTCCCGATCACCGACCCCATGTGTGGTGCGAAATCGCAAGCGGCCGCTCTTGGGGAATTCTTGACGTGGCGCCGGACGCCTTCGCCCCAGACCTGCGCTCAGGGCAGAAAGGTTCACCCTGGGCACCAAATCCAGAGGCAATGTCTTGGGACCGACAGAGACCACCTCTAGGGTCCAAAATTCTGGCGACGGCTCTCGGGAAGCTGGACACTTTGCTAAGTGCAAGTGCCCCAAAAGGCCAGGTCTGGATCCCAGAGGCCAAGCTGTCAGAGAAATGCCGGTGCTGGTGGTCCCGATCACCGACCCCATGTGTGGTGCGAAATCGCAAGCGGCAGCTCTTGGGGAATTCTTGACGTGGCGCCGGGCGCCTTCGCCCCAGACCTGCGCTCAGGGCAGACAGGTTCACCCTGGGCACCAAATCCAGAGGCAATGTCTTGGGACCGACAGAGACCACCTCTAGGGTCCAAAATTCTGGCGACGGCTCTCGGGAAGCTGGACACTCTGCTAGGTGCAAGTGCCCCAAAAGGCCAGGTCTGGACCTCAGAGGCCAAGCTGTCAGAGAAATGCCGGTGCTGGTGGTCCCGATCACTGACCCCATGTGTGGTGCGAAATCGCAAGCCGCCGCTCTTGGGGAATTCTTGACGTGGCGCCGGGCGCCTTTGCCCCGGGTCTGTGCTCACGACCTCCAATTCACCCTGGGCACCAAATCCAGAGGCAATGTCTCGGGACCGACAGAGACCACCTCTAGGGTCCAAAATTCTGGCGACGGCTCTCGGGAAGCTGGACACTCTGCTAAGTGCAAGTGCCCCAAAAGGCCAGGTCTGGATCCCAGAGGCCAAGCTGCCAGAGAAATGCCGGTGCTGGTGGTCCCGATCACCGACCCCATGTGTGGTGCGAAATCGCAAGCCGCCGCTCTTGGGGAATTTTTGACGTGGCGCCGGGCGCCTTTGCCCCGGGTCTGTGCTCAGGACCTCCAATTCACCCTGGGCACCAAATCCAGAGGCAATGTCTCGGGACCGACAGAGACCACCTCTAGGGTCCAAAATTCTGGCGACGGCTCTCGGGAAGCTGGACACTCTGCTAGGTGCAAGTGCCCCAAAAGGCCAGGTCTGGACCTCAGAGGCCAAGCTGTCAGAGAAATGCCGGTGCTGGTGGTCCCGATCACTGACCCCATGTGTGGTGCGAAATCGCAAGCGGCAGCTCTTGGGGAATTCTTGACGTGGCGCCGCGCGCCTCCGCCCCAGACCTGCGCTCAGGGCAGACAGGTTCACCCTGGGCACCAAATCCAGAGGCAATGTCTCGGGACCGACAGAGACCACCTCTAGGGTCCAAAATTCTGGCGACGGCTCTCGGGAAGCTGGACACTCTGCTAAGTGCAAGTGCCCCAAAAGGCCAGGTCTGGATCCCAGAGGCCAAGCTGTCAGAGAAATGCCGGTGCTGGTGGTCCCGATCACCGACCCCATGTGTGGTGCGAAATCGCAAGCGGCCGCTCTTGGGGAATTCTTGACGTGGCGCCGGGCGCCTTCGCCCCAGACCTGCGCTCAGGGCAGACAGGTTCACCCTGGGCACCAAATCCAGAGGCAATGTCTCGGGACCGACAGAGACCACCTCTAGGGTCCAAAATTCTGGCGACGGCTCTCGGGAAGCTGGACACTCTGCTAGGTGCAAGTGCCCCAAAAGGCCAGGTCTGGATCCCAGAGGCCAAGCTGTCAGAGAAATGCCGGTGCTGGTGGTCCCGATCACCGACCCCATGTGTGGTGCGAAATCGCAAGCGGCAGCTCTTGGGGAATTCTTGACGTGGCGCCGGGCGCCTTCGCCCCAGACCTGCGCTCAGGGCAGAAAGGTTCACCCTGGGCACCAAATCCAGAGGCAATGTCTCGGGACCGACAGAGACCACCTCTAGGGTCCAAAATTTTGGCGACGGCTCTCGGGAAGTTGGACACTCTGCTAGGTGCAAGTGCCCCAAAAGGCTGGGTCTGGACCTCAGAGGCCAAGCTGTCAGAGAAATGCCGGTGCTGGTGGTCCCGATCACCGACCCCATGTGTGGTGCGAAATCGCAAGCGGCCGCTCTTGGGGAATTCTTGACGTGGCGCCGGGCGCCTTCGCCCCAGACCTGCGCTCAGGGCAGACAGGTTCACCCTGGGCACCAAATCCAGAGGCAATGTCTCGGGACCGACAGAGACCACCTCTAGGGTCCAAAATTCTGGCGACGGCTCTCGGGAAGCTGGACACTCTGCTAAGTGCAAGTGCCCCAAAAGGCCAGGTCTGGATCCCAGAGGCCAAGCTGTCAGAGAAATGCCGGTGCTGGTGGTCCCGATCACCGACCCCATGTGTGGTGCGAAATCGCAAGCGGCAGCTCTTGGGGAATTCTTGACGTGGCGCCGGGCACCTTCGCCCCAGACCTGCGCTCAGGGCAGACAGGTTCACCCTGGGCACCAAATCCAGAGGCAATGTCTCGGGACCGACAGAGACCACCTCTAGGGTCCAAAATTCTGGCGACGGCTCTCGGGAAGCTGGACACTCTGCTAGGTGCAAGTGCCCCAAAAGGCCAGGTCTGGATCCCAGAGGCCAAGCTGTCAGAGAAATGCCAGTGCTGGTGGTCCCGATCACCGACCCCATGTGTGGTGCGAAATCGCAAGCGGCCGCTCTTGGGGAATTCTTGACGTGGCGCCGGGCGCCTTCGCCCCAGACCTGCGCTCAGGGCAGACAGGTTCACCCTGGGCACCAAATCCAGAGGCAATGTCTCGGGACCGACAGAGACCACCTCTAGGGTCCAAAATTCTGGCGACGGCTCTCGGGAAGCTGGACACTCTGCTAGGTGCAAGTGCCCCAAAAGGCCAGGTCTGGACCTCAGAGGCCAAGCTGTCAGAGAAATGCCGGTGCTGGTGGTCCCGATCACCGACCCCATGTGTGGTGCGAAATCGCAAGCCGCCGCTCTTGGGGAATTCTTGACGTGGCGCCGGGCGCCTTCGCCCCAGACCTGCGCTCAGGGCAGACAGGTTCACCCTGGGCACCAAATCCAGAGGCAATGTCTCGGGACCGACAGAGACCACCTCTAGGGTCCAAAATTCTGGCGACGGCTCTCGGGAAGCTGGACACTCTGCTAGGTGCAAGTGCCCCAAAAGGCCAGGTCTGGACCTCAGAGGCCAAGCTGTCAGAGAAATGCTGGTGCTGGTGGTCCCGATCACCGACCCCATGTGTGGTGCGAAATCGCAAGCCGCCGCTCTTGGGGAATTTTTGACGTGGCGCCGGGCGCCTTCGCCCCGGGTCTGTGCTCAGGACCTCCAATTCACCCTGGGCACCAAATCCAGAGGCAATGTCTCGGGACCGACAGAGACCACCTCTAGGGTCCAAAATTCTGGCGACGGCTCTCGGGAAGCTGGACACTCTGCTAAGTGCAAGTGCCCCAAAAGGCCAGGTCTGGATCCCAGAGGCCAAGCTGTCAGAGAAATGCCGGTGCTGGTGGTCCCGATCACCGACCCCATGTGTGGTGCGAAATCGCAAGCGGCCGCTCTTGGGGAATTCTTGACGTGGCGCCGGGCGCCTTCGCCCCAGACCTGCGCTCAGGGCAGACAGGTTCACCCTGGGCACCAAATCCAGAGGCAATGTCTCGGGACCGACAGAGACCACCTCTAGGGTCCAAAATTCTGGCGACGGCTCTCGGGAAGCTGGACACTCTGCTAGGTGCAAGTGCCCCAAAAGGCCAGGTCTGGATCCCAGAGGCCAAGCTGTCAGAGAAATGCCGGTGCTGGTGGTCCCGATCACCGACCCCATGTGTGGTGCGAAATCGCAAGCGGCAGCTCTTGGGGAATTCTTGACGTGGCGCCGGGCGCCTTCGCCCCAGACCTGCGCTCAGGGCAGAAAGGTTCACCCTGGGCACCAAATCCAGAGGCAATGTCTCGGGACCGACAGAGACCACCTCTAGGGTCCAAAATTTTGGCGACGGCTCTCGGGAAGTTGGACACTCTGCTAGGTGCAAGTGCCCCAAAAGGCTGGGTCTGGACCTCAGAGGCCAAGCTGTCAGAGAAATGCCGGTGCTGGTGGTCCCGATCACCGACCCCATGTGTGGTGCGAAATCGCAAGCCGCCGCTCTTGGGGAATTCTTGACTTGGCGCCGGGCGCCTTCGCCCCAGACCTGCGCTCAGGGCAGACAGGTTCACCCTGGGCACCAAATCCAGAGGCAATGTCTCGGGACCGACAGAGACCACCTCTAGGGTCCAAAATTCTGGCGACGGCTCTCGGGAAGCTGGACACTCTGCTAGGTGCAAGTGCCCCAAAAGGCCAGGTCTGGACCTCAGAGGCCAAGCTGTCAGAGAAATGCTGGTGCTGGTGGTCCCGATCACCGACCCCATGTGTGGTGCGAAATCGCAAGCCGCCGCTCTTGGGGAATTTTTGACGTGGCGCCGGGCGCCTTCGCCCCGGGTCTGTGCTCAGGACCTCCAATTCACCCTGGGCACCAAATCCAGAGGCAATGTCTCGGGACCGACAGAGACCACCTCTAGGGTCCAAAATTCTGGCGACGGCTCTCGGGAAGCTGGACACTCTGCTAAGTGCAAGTGCCCCAAAAGGCCAGGTCTGGATCCCAGAGGCCAAGCTGCCAGAGAAATGCCGGTGCTGGTGGTCCCGATCACCGACCCCATGTGTGGTGCGAAATCGCAAGCGGCAGCTCTTGGGGAATTCTTGACGTGGCGCCGGGCACCTTCGCCCCAGACCTGCGCTCAGGGCAGACAGGTTCACCCTGGGCACCAAATCCAGAGGCAATGTCTCGGGACCGACAGAGACCACCTCTAGGGTCCAAAATTCTGGCGACGGCTCTCGGGAAGCTGGACACTCTGCTAGGTGCAAGTGCCCCAAAAGGCCATGTCTGGATCCCAGAGGCCAAGCTGTCAGAGAAATGCCAGTGCTGGTGGTCCCGATCACCGACCCCATGTGTGGTGCGAAATCGCAAGCGGCCGCTCTTGGGGAATTCTTGACGTGGCGCCGGACGCCTTCGCCCCAGACCTGCGCTCAGGGCAGAAAGGTTCACCCTGGGCACCAAATCCAGAGGCAATGTCTTGGGACCGACAGAGACCACCTCTAGGGTCCAAAATTCTGGCGACGGCTCTCGGGAAGCTGGACACTTTGCTAAGTGCAAGTGCCCCAAAAGGCCAGGTCTGGATCCCAGAGGCCAAGCTGTCAGAGAAATGCCGGTGCTGGTGGTCCCGATCACCGACCCCATGTGTGGTGCGAAATCGCAAGCGGCAGCTCTTGGGGAATTCTTGACGTGGCGCCGGGCGCCTTTGCCCCGGGTCTGTGCTCAGGGCAGACAGGTTCACCCTGGGCACCAAATCCAGAGGCAATGTCTCGGGACCGACAGAGACCACCTCTAGGGTCCAAAATTCTGGCGACGGCTCTCGGGAAGCTGGACACTCTGCTAAGTGCAAGTGCCCCAAAAGGCCAGGTCTGGATCCCAGAGGCCAAGCTGCCAGAGAAATGCCGGTGCTGGTGGTCCCGATCACCGACCCCATGTGTGGTGCGAAATCGCAAGCCGCCGCTCTTGGGGAATTTTTGACGTGGCGCCGGGCGCCTTTGCCCCGGGTCTGTGCTCAGGACCTCCAATTCACCCTGGGCACCAAATCCAGAGGCAATGTCTCGGGACCGACAGAGACCACCTCTAGGGTCCAAAATTCTGGCGACGGCTCTCGGGAAGCTGGACACTCTGCTAAGTGCAAGTGCCCCAAAAGGCCAGGTCTGGATCCCAGAGGCCAAGCTGTCAGAGAAATGCCGGTGCTGGTGGTCCCGATCACCGACCCCATGTGTGGTGCGAAATCGCAAGCGGCCGCTCTTGGGGAATTCTTGACGTGGCGCCGGGCGCCTTCGCCCCAGACCTGCGCTCAGGGCAGACAGGTTCACCCTGGGCACCAAATCCAGAGGCAATGTCTCGGGACCGACAGAGACCACCTCTAGGGTCCAAAATTCTGGCGACGGCTCTCGGGAAGCTGGACACTCTGCTAGGTGCAAGTGCCCCAAAAGGCCAGGTCTGGATCCCAGAGGCCAAGCTGTCAGAGAAATGCCGGTGCTGGTGGTCCCGATCACCGACCCCATGTGTGGTGCGAAATCGCAAGCGGCAGCTCTTGGGGAATTCTTGACGTGGCGCCGGGCGCCTTCGCCCCAGACCTGCGCTCAGGGCAGAAAGGTTCACCCTGGGCACCAAATCCAGAGGCAATGTCTCGGGACCGACAGAGACCACCTCTAGGGTCCAAAATTTTGGCGACGGCTCTCGGGAAGTTGGACACTCTGCTAGGTGCAAGTGCCCCAAAAGGCTGGGTCTGGACCTCAGAGGCCAAGCTGTCAGAGAAATGCCGGTGCTGGTGGTCCCGATCACCGACCCCATGTGTGGTGCGAAATCGCAAGCCGCCGCTCTTGGGGAATTCTTGACGTGGCGCCGGGCGCCTTCGCCCCAGACCTGCGCTCAGGGCAGACAGGTTCACCCTGGGCACCAAATCCAGAGGCAATGTCTCGGGACCGACAGAGACCACCTCTAGGGTCCAAAATTCTGGCGACGGCTCTCGGGAAGCTGGACACTCTGCTAAGTGCAAGTGCCCCAAAAGGCCAGGTCTGGATCCCAGAGGCCAAGCTGTCAGAGAAATGCCGGTGCTGGTGGTCCCGATCACCGACCCCATGTGTGGTGCGAAATCGCAAGCGGCAGCTCTTGGGGAATTCTTGACGTGGCGCCGGGCACCTTCGCCCCAGACCTGCGCTCAGGGCAGACAGGTTCACCCTGGGCACCAAATCCAGAGGCAATGTCTCGGGACCGACAGAGACCACCTCTAGGGTCCAAAATTCTGGCGACGGCTCTCGGGAAGCTGGACACTCTGCTAGGTGCAAGTGCCCCAAAAGGCCAGGTCTGGATCCCAGAGGCCAAGCTGTCAGAGAAATGCCAGTGCTGGTGGTCCCGATCACCGACCCCATGTGTGGTGCGAAATCGCAAGCGGCCGCTCTTGGGGAATTCTTGACGTGGCGCCGGGCGCCTTCGCCCCAGACCTGCGCTCAGGGCAGACAGGTTCACCCTGGGCACCAAATCCAGAGGCAATGTCTCGGGACCGACAGAGACCACCTCTAGGGTCCAAAATTCTGGCGACGGCTCTCGGGAAGCTGGACACTCTGCTAGGTGCAAGTGCCCCAAAAGGCCAGGTCTGGACCTCAGAGGCCAAGCTGTCAGAGAAATGCCGGTGCTGGTGGTCCCGATCACCGACCCCATGTGTGGTGCGAAATCGCAAGCCGCCGCTCTTGGGGAATTCTTGACGTGGCGCCGGGCGCCTTCGCCCCAGACCTGCGCTCAGGGCAGACAGGTTCACCCTGGGCACCAAATCCAGAGGCAATGTCTCGGGACCGACAGAGACCACCTCTAGGGTCCAAAATTCTGGCGACGGCTCTCGGGAAGCTGGACACTCTGCTAGGTGCAAGTGCCCCAAAAGGCCAGGTCTGGACCTCAGAGGCCAAGCTGTCAGAGAAATGCTGGTGCTGGTGGTCCCGATCACCGACCCCATGTGTGGTGCGAAATCGCAAGCCGCCGCTCTTGGGGAATTTTTGACGTGGCGCCGGGCGCCTTCGCCCCGGGTCTGTGCTCAGGACCTCCAATTCACCCTGGGCACCAAATCCAGAGGCAATGTCTCGGGACCGACAGAGACCACCTCTAGGGTCCAAAATTCTGGCGACGGCTCTCGGGAAGCTGGACACTCTGCTAAGTGCAAGTGCCCCAAAAGGCCAGGTCTGGATCCCAGAGGCCAAGCTGTCAGAGAAATGCCGGTGCTGGTGGTCCCGATCACCGACCCCATGTGTGGTGCGAAATCGCAAGCGGCCGCTCTTGGGGAATTCTTGACGTGGCGCCGGGCGCCTTCGCCCCAGACCTGCGCTCAGGGCAGACAGGTTCACCCTGGGCACCAAATCCAGAGGCAATGTCTCGGGACCGACAGAGACCACCTCTAGGGTCCAAAATTCTGGCGACGGCTCTCGGGAAGCTGGACACTCTGCTAGGTGCAAGTGCCCCAAAAGGCCAGGTCTGGATCCCAGAGGCCAAGCTGTCAGAGAAATGCCGGTGCTGGTGGTCCCGATCACCGACCCCATGTGTGGTGCGAAATCGCAAGCGGCAGCTCTTGGGGAATTCTTGACGTGGCGCCGGGCGCCTTCGCCCCAGACCTGCGCTCAGGGCAGAAAGGTTCACCCTGGGCACCAAATCCAGAGGCAATGTCTCGGGACCGACAGAGACCACCTCTAGGGTCCAAAATTTTGGCGACGGCTCTCGGGAAGTTGGACACTCTGCTAGGTGCAAGTGCCCCAAAAGGCTGGGTCTGGACCTCAGAGGCCAAGCTGTCAGAGAAATGCCGGTGCTGGTGGTCCCGATCACCGACCCCATGTGTGGTGCGAAATCGCAAGCCGCCGCTCTTGGGGAATTCTTGACTTGGCGCCGGGCGCCTTCGCCCCAGACCTGCGCTCAGGGCAGACAGGTTCACCCTGGGCACCAAATCCAGAGGCAATGTCTCGGGACCGACAGAGACCACCTCTAGGGTCCAAAATTCTGGCGACGGCTCTCGGGAAGCTGGACACTCTGCTAGGTGCAAGTGCCCCAAAAGGCCAGGTCTGGACCTCAGAGGCCAAGCTGTCAGAGAAATGCTGGTGCTGGTGGTCCCGATCACCGACCCCATGTGTGGTGCGAAATCGCAAGCCGCCGCTCTTGGGGAATTTTTGACGTGGCGCCGGGCGCCTTCGCCCCGGGTCTGTGCTCAGGACCTCCAATTCACCCTGGGCACCAAATCCAGAGGCAATGTCTCGGGACCGACAGAGACCACCTCTAGGGTCCAAAATTCTGGCGACGGCTCTCGGGAAGCTGGACACTCTGCTAAGTGCAAGTGCCCCAAAAGGCCAGGTCTGGATCCCAGAGGCCAAGCTGTCAGAGAAATGCCGGTGCTGGTGGTCCCGATCACCGACCCCATGTGTGGTGCGAAATCGCAAGCGGCAGCTCTTGGGGAATTCTTGACGTGGCGCCGGGCGCCTTCGCCCCAGACCTGCGCTCAGGGCAGAAAGGTTCACCCTGGGCACCAAATCCAGAGGCAATGTCTCGGGACCGACAGAGACCACCTCTAGGGTCCAAAATTTTGGCGACGGCTCTCGGGAAGTTGGACACTCTGCTAGGTGCAAGTGCCCCAAAAGGCTGGGTCTGGACCTCAGAGGCCAAGCTGTCAGAGAAATGCCGGTGCTGGTGGTCCCGATCACCGACCCCATGTGTGGTGCGAAATCGCAAGCGGCAGCTCTTGGGGAATTCTTGACGTGGCGCCGGGCACCTTCGCCCCAGACCTGCGCTCAGGGCAGACAGGTTCACCCTGGGCACCAAATCCAGAGGCAATGTCTCGGGACCGACAGAGACCACCTCTAGGGTCCAAAATTCTGGCGACGGCTCTCGGGAAGCTGGACACTCTGCTAGGTGCAAGTGCCCCAAAAGGCCATGTCTGGATCCCAGAGGCCAAGCTGTCAGAGAAATGCCAGTGCTGGTGGTCCCGATCACCGACCCCATGTGTGGTGCGAAATCGCAAGCGGCCGCTCTTGGGGAATTCTTGACGTGGCGCCGGACGCCTTCGCCCCAGACCTGCGCTCAGGGCAGAAAGGTTCACCCTGGGCACCAAATCCAGAGGCAATGTCTTGGGACCGACAGAGACCACCTCTAGGGTCCAAAATTCTGGCGACGGCTCTCGGGAAGCTGGACACTTTGCTAAGTGCAAGTGCCCCAAAAGGCCAGGTCTGGATCCCAGAGGCCAAGCTGTCAGAGAAATGCCGGTGCTGGTGGTCCCGATCACCGACCCCATGTGTGGTGCGAAATCGCAAGCGGCAGCTCTTGGGGAATTCTTGACGTGGCGCCGGGCGCCTTTGCCCCGGGTCTGTGCTCAGGGCAGACAGGTTCACCCTGGGCACCAAATCCAGAGGCAATGTCTCGGGACCGACAGAGACCACCTCTAGGGTCCAAAATTCTGGCGACGGCTCTCGGGAAGCTGGACACTCTGCTAAGTGCAAGTGCCCCAAAAGGCCAGGTCTGGATCCCAGAGGCCAAGCTGCCAGAGAAATGCCGGTGCTGGTGGTCCCGATCACCGACCCCATGTGTGGTGCGAAATCGCAAGCCGCCGCTCTTGGGGAATTTTTGACGTGGCGCCGGGCGCCTTTGCCCCGGGTCTGTGCTCAGGACCTCCAATTCACCCTGGGCACCAAATCCAGAGGCAATGTCTCGGGACCGACAGAGACCACCTCTAGGGTCCAAAATTCTGGCGACGGCTCTCGGGAAGCTGGACACTCTGCTAAGTGCAAGTGCCCCAAAAGGCCAGGTCTGGATCCCAGAGGGAAGGTGTCAGAGAAATGCCGGTGCTGGTGGTCCCGATCACCGACCCCATGTGTGGTGCGAAATCGCAAGCGGCAGCTCTTGGGGAATTCTTGACGTGGCGCCGGGCACCTCCGCCCCAGACCTGCGCTCAGGGCAGAAAGGTTCACCCTGGGCACCAAATCCAGAGGCAATGTCTTGGGACCGACAGAGACCACCTCTAGGGTCCAAAATTCTGGCGACGGCTCTCGGGAAGCTGGACACTTTGCTAAGTGCAAGTGCCCCAAAAGGCCAGGTCTGGATCCCAGAGGCCAAGCTGTCAGAGAAATGCCAGTGCTGGTGGTCCCGATCACCGACCCCATGTGTGGTGCGAAATCGCAAGCGGCCGCTCTTGGGGAATTCTTGACGTGGCGCCGGACGCCTTCGCCCCAGACCTGCGCTCAGGGCAGAAAGGTTCACCCTGGGCACCAAATCCAGAGGCAATGTCTCGGGACCGACAGAGACCACCTCTAGGGTCCAAAATTCTGGCGACGGCTCTCGGGAAGCTGGACACTCTGCTAGGTGCAAGTGCCCCAAAAGGCCAGGTCTGGATCCCAGAGGCCAAGCTGTCAGAGAAATGCCGGTGCTGGTGGTCCCGATCACCGACCCCATGTGTGGTGCGAAATCGCAAGCGGCAGCTCTTGGGGAATTCTTGACGTGGCGCCGGGCACCTTCGCCCCAGACCTGCGCTCAGGGCAGACAGGTTCACCCTGGGCACCAAATCCAGAGGCAATGTCTCGGGACCGACAGAGACCACCTCTAGGGTCCAAAATTCTGGCGACGGCTCTCGGGAAGCTGGACACTCTGCTAGGTGCAAGTGCCCCAAAAGGCCATGTCTGGATCCCAGAGGCCAAGCTGTCAGAGAAATGCCAGTGCTGGTGGTCCCGATCACCGACCCCATGTGTGGTGCGAAATCGCAAGCCGCCGCTCTTGGGGAATTTTTGACGTGGCGCCGGGCGCCTTCGCCCCGGGTCTGTGCTCAGGACCTCCAATTCACCCTGGGCACCAAATCCAGAGGCAATGTCTCGGGACCGACAGAGACCACCTCTAGGGTCCAAAATTCTGGCGACGGCTCTCGGGAAGCTGGACACTCTGCTAAGTGCAAGTGCCCCAAAAGGCCAGGTCTGGATCCCAGAGGCCAAGCTGCCAGAGAAATGCCGGTGCTGGTGGTCCCGATCACCGACCCCATGTGTGGTGCGAAATCGCAAGCGGCAGCTCTTGGGGAATTCTTGACGTGGCGCCGGGCACCTTCGCCCCAGACCTGCGCTCAGGGCAGACAGGTTCACCCTGGGCACCAAATCCAGAGGCAATGTCTCGGGACCGACAGAGACCACCTCTAGGGTCCAAAATTCTGGCGACGGCTCTCGGGAAGCTGGACACTCTGCTAGGTGCAAGTGCCCCAAAAGGCCATGTCTGGATCCCAGAGGCCAAGCTGTCAGAGAAATGCCAGTGCTGGTGGTCCCGATCACCGACCCCATGTGTGGTGCGAAATCGCAAGCGGCCGCTCTTGGGGAATTCTTGACGTGGCGCCGGACGCCTTCGCCCCAGACCTGCGCTCAGGGCAGAAAGGTTCACCCTGGGCACCAAATCCAGAGGCAATGTCTTGGGACCGACAGAGACCACCTCTAGGGTCCAAAATTCTGGCGACGGCTCTCGGGAAGCTGGACACTTTGCTAAGTGCAAGTGCCCCAAAAGGCCAGGTCTGGATCCCAGAGGCCAAGCTGTCAGAGAAATGCCGGTGCTGGTGGTCCCGATCACCGACCCCATGTGTGGTGCGAAATCGCAAGCGGCAGCTCTTGGGGAATTCTTGACGTGGCGCCGGGCGCCTTTGCCCCGGGTCTGTGCTCAGGGCAGACAGGTTCACCCTGGGCACCAAATCCAGAGGCAATGTCTCGGGACCGACAGAGACCACCTCTAGGGTCCAAAATTCTGGCGACGGCTCTCGGGAAGCTGGACACTCTGCTAAGTGCAAGTGCCCCAAAAGGCCAGGTCTGGATCCCAGAGGCCAAGCTGCCAGAGAAATGCCGGTGCTGGTGGTCCCGATCACCGACCCCATGTGTGGTGCGAAATCGCAAGCCGCCGCTCTTGGGGAATTTTTGACGTGGCGCCGGGCGCCTTTGCCCCGGGTCTGTGCTCAGGACCTCCAATTCACCCTGGGCACCAAATCCAGAGGCAATGTCTCGGGACCGACAGAGACCACCTCTAGGGTCCAAAATTCTGGCGACGGCTCTCGGGAAGCTGGACACTCTGCTAAGTGCAAGTGCCCCAAAAGGCCAGGTCTGGATCCCAGAGGGAAGGTGTCAGAGAAATGCCGGTGCTGGTGGTCCCGATCACCGACCCCATGTGTGGTGCGAAATCGCAAGCGGCAGCTCTTGGGGAATTCTTGACGTGGCGCCGGGCACCTCCGCCCCAGACCTGCGCTCAGGGCAGAAAGGTTCACCCTGGGCACCAAATCCAGAGGCAATGTCTTGGGACCGACAGAGACCACCTCTAGGGTCCAAAATTCTGGCGACGGCTCTCGGGAAGCTGGACACTTTGCTAAGTGCAAGTGCCCCAAAAGGCCAGGTCTGGATCCCAGAGGCCAAGCTGTCAGAGAAATGCCAGTGCTGGTGGTCCCGATCACCGACCCCATGTGTGGTGCGAAATCGCAAGCGGCCGCTCTTGGGGAATTCTTGACGTGGCGCCGGACGCCTTCGCCCCAGACCTGCGCTCAGGGCAGAAAGGTTCACCCTGGGCACCAAATCCAGAGGCAATGTCTCGGGACCGACAGAGACCACCTCTAGGGTCCAAAATTCTGGCGACGGCTCTCGGGAAGCTGGACACTCTGCTAGGTGCAAGTGCCCCAAAAGGCCAGGTCTGGATCCCAGAGGCCAAGCTGTCAGAGAAATGCCGGTGCTGGTGGTCCCGATCACCGACCCCATGTGTGGTGCGAAATCGCAAGCGGCAGCTCTTGGGGAATTCTTGACGTGGCGCCGGGCACCTTCGCCCCAGACCTGCGCTCAGGGCAGACAGGTTCACCCTGGGCACCAAATCCAGAGGCAATGTCTCGGGACCGACAGAGACCACCTCTAGGGTCCAAAATTCTGGCGACGGCTCTCGGGAAGCTGGACACTCTGCTAAGTGCAAGTGCCCCAAAAGGCCAGGTCTGGATCCCAGAGGCCAAGCTGCCAGAGAAATGCCGGTGCTGGTGGTCCCGATCACCGACCCCATGTGTGGTGCGAAATCGCAAGCGGCAGCTCTTGGGGAATTCTTGACGTGGCGCCGGGCACCTTCGCCCCAGACCTGCGCTCAGGGCAGACAGGTTCACCCTGGGCACCAAATCCAGAGGCAATGTCTCGGGACCGACAGAGACCACCTCTAGGGTCCAAAATTCTGGCGACGGCTCTCGGGAAGCTGGACACTCTGCTAGGTGCAAGTGCCCCAAAAGGCCATGTCTGGATCCCAGAGGCCAAGCTGTCAGAGAAATGCCAGTGCTGGTGGTCCCGATCACCGACCCCATGTGTGGTGCGAAATCGCAAGCGGCCGCTCTTGGGGAATTCTTGACGTGGCGCCGGACGCCTTCGCCCCAGACCTGCGCTCAGGGCAGAAAGGTTCACCCTGGGCACCAAATCCAGAGGCAATGTCTTGGGACCGACAGAGACCACCTCTAGGGTCCAAAATTCTGGCGACGGCTCTCGGGAAGCTGGACACTTTGCTAAGTGCAAGTGCCCCAAAAGGCCAGGTCTGGATCCCAGAGGCCAAGCTGTCAGAGAAATGCCGGTGCTGGTGGTCCCGATCACCGACCCCATGTGTGGTGCGAAATCGCAAGCGGCAGCTCTTGGGGAATTCTTGACGTGGCGCCGGGCGCCTTTGCCCCGGGTCTGTGCTCAGGGCAGACAGGTTCACCCTGGGCACCAAATCCAGAGGCAATGTCTCGGGACCGACAGAGACCACCTCTAGGGTCCAAAATTCTGGCGACGGCTCTCGGGAAGCTGGACACTCTGCTAAGTGCAAGTGCCCCAAAAGGCCAGGTCTGGATCCCAGAGGCCAAGCTGCCAGAGAAATGCCGGTGCTGGTGGTCCCGATCACCGACCCCATGTGTGGTGCGAAATCGCAAGCCGCCGCTCTTGGGGAATTTTTGACGTGGCGCCGGGCGCCTTTGCCCCGGGTCTGTGCTCAGGACCTCCAATTCACCCTGGGCACCAAATCCAGAGGCAATGTCTCGGGACCGACAGAGACCACCTCTAGGGTCCAAAATTCTGGCGACGGCTCTCGGGAAGCTGGACACTCTGCTAAGTGCAAGTGCCCCAAAAGGCCAGGTCTGGATCCCAGAGGGAAGGTGTCAGAGAAATGCCGGTGCTGGTGGTCCCGATCACCGACCCCATGTGTGGTGCGAAATCGCAAGCGGCAGCTCTTGGGGAATTCTTGACGTGGCGCCGGGCACCTCCGCCCCAGACCTGCGCTCAGGGCAGAAAGGTTCACCCTGGGCACCAAATCCAGAGGCAATGTCTTGGGACCGACAGAGACCACCTCTAGGGTCCAAAATTCTGGCGATGGCTCTCGGGAAGCTGGACACTTTGCTAAGTGCAAGTGCCCCAAAAGGCCAGGTCTGGATCCCAGAGGCCAAGCTGTCAGAGAAATGCCAGTGCTGGTGGTCCCGATCACCGACCCCATGTGTGGTGCGAAATCGCAAGCGGCCGCTCTTGGGGAATTCTTGACGTGGCGCCGGACGCCTTCGCCCCAGACCTGCGCTCAGGGCAGAAAGGTTCACCCTGGGCACCAAATCCAGAGGCAATGTCTCGGGACCGACAGAGACCACCTCTAGGGTCCAAAATTCTGGCGACGGCTCTCGGGAAGCTGGACACTCTGCTAGGTGCAAGTGCCCCAAAAGGCCAGGTCTGGATCCCAGAGGCCAAGCTGTCAGAGAAATGCCGGTGCTGGTGGTCCCGATCACCGACCCCATGTGTGGTGCGAAATCGCAAGCGGCAGCTCTTGGGGAATTCTTGACGTGGCGCCGGGCACCTTCGCCCCAGACCTGCGCTCAGGGCAGACAGGTTCACCCTGGGCACCAAATCCAGAGGCAATGTCTCGGGACCGACAGAGACCACCTCTAGGGTCCAAAATTCTGGCGACGGCTCTCGGGAAGCTGGACACTCTGCTAGGTGCAAGTGCCCCAAAAGGCCATGTCTGGATCCCAGAGGCCAAGCTGTCAGAGAAATGCCAGTGCTGGTGGTCCCGATCACCGACCCCATGTGTGGTGCGAAATCGCAAGCGGCCGCTCTTGGGGAATTCTTGACGTGGCGCCGGACGCCTTCGCCCCAGACCTGCGCTCAGGGCAGACAGGTTCACCCTGGGCACCAAATCCAGAGGCAATGTCTCGGGACCGACAGAGACCACCTCTAGGGTCCAAAATTCTGGCGACGGCTCTCGGGAAGCTGGACACTCTGCTAGGTGCAAGTGCCCCAAAAGGCCAGGTCTGGACCTCAGAGGCCAAGCTGTCAGAGAAATGCTGGTGCTGGTGCTCCCGATCACCGACCCCATGTGTGGTGCGAAATCGCAAGCGGCCGCTCTTGGGGAATTTTTGACGTGGCGCCGGGCGCCTTCGCCCTGGGTCTGTGCTCAGGACCTCCAATTCACCCTGGGCACCAAATCCAGAGGCAATGTCTCGGGACCGACAGAGACCACCTCTAGGGTCCAAAATTCTGGCGACGGCTCTCGGGAAGCTGGACACTCTGCTAAGTGCAAGTGCCCCAAAAGGCCAGGTCTGGATCCCAGAGGCCAAGCTGTCAGAGAAATGCCGGTGCTGGTGGTCCCGATCACCGACCCCATGTGTGGTGCGAAATCGCAAGCGGCAGCTCTTGGGGAATTCTTGACGTGGCGCCGGGCACCTTCGCCCCAGACCTGCGCTCAGGGCAGACAGGTTCACCCTGGGCACCAAATCCAGAGGCAATGTCTCGGGACCGACAGAGACCACCTCTAGGGTCCAAAATTCTGGCGACGGCTCTCGGGAAGCTGGACACTCTGCTAGGTGCAAGTGCCCCAAAAGGCCAGGTCTGGACCTCAGAGGCCAAGCTGTCAGAGAAATGCCGGTGCTGGTGGTCCCGATCACTGACCCCATGTGTGGTGCGAAATCGCAAGCCGCCGCTCTTGGGGAATTCTTGACGTGGCGCCGGGCGCCTTTGCCCCGGGTCTGTGCTCAGGACCTCCAATTCACCCTGGGCACCAAATCCAGAGGCAATGTCTCGGGACCGACAGAGACCACCTCTAGGGTCCAAAATTCTGGCGACGGCTCTCGGGAAGCTGGACACTCTGCTAAGTGCAAGTGCCCCAAAAGGCCAGGTCTGGATCCCAGAGGCCAAGCTGCCAGAGAAATGCCGGTGCTTGTGGTCCCGATCACCGACCCCATGTGTGGTGCGAAATCGCAAGCGGCAGCTCTTGGGGAATTTTTGACGTGGCGCCGGGCGCCTTTGCCCCGGGTCTGTGCTCAGGACCTCCAATTCACCCTGGGCACCAAATCCAGAGGCAATGTCTCGGGACCGACAGAGACCACCTCTAGGGTCCAAAATTCTGGCGACGGCTCTCGGGAAGCTGGGCACTCTGCTAAGTGCAAGTGCCCCAAAAGGCCAGGTCTGGATCCCAGAGGCCAAGCTGTCAGAGAAATGCCGGTGCTGGTGCTCCCGATCACCGACCCCATGTGTGGTGCGAAATCGCAAGCGGCAGCTCTTGGGGAATTCTTGACGTGGCGCCGGGCGCCTTCGCCCCAGACCTGCGCTCAGGGCAGACAGGTTCACCCTGGGCACCAAATCCAGAGGCAATGTCTCGGGACCGACAGAGACCACCTCTAGGGTCCAAAATTCTGGCGACGGCTCTCGGGAAGCTGGACACTCTGCTAGGTGCAAGTGCCCCAAAAGGCCAGGTCTGGACCTCAGAGGCCAAGCTGTCAGAGAAATGCCGGTGCTGGTGGTCCCGATCACTGACCCCATGTGTGGTGCGAAATCGCAAGCCGCCGCTCTTGGGGAATTCTTGACGTGGCGCCGGGCGCCTTTGCCCCGGGTCTGTGCTCAGGACCTCCAATTCACCCTGGGCACCAAATCCAGAGGCAATGTCTCGGGACCGACAGAGACCACCTCTAGGGTCCAAAATTCTGGCGACGGCTCTCGGGAAGCTGGACACTCTGCTAAGTGCAAGTGCCCCAAAAGGCCAGGTCTGGATCCCAGAGGCCAAGCTGCCAGAGAAATGCCGGTGCTGGTGGTCCCGATCACCGACCCCATGTGTGGTGCGAAATCGCAAGCCGCCGCTCTTGGGGAATTTTTGACGTGGCGCCGGGCGCCTTTGCCCCGGGTCTGTGCTCAGGACCTCCAATTCACCCTGGGCACCAAATCCAGAGGCAATGTCTCGGGACCGACAGAGACCACCTCTAGGGTCCAAAATTCTGGCGACGGCTCTCGGGAAGCTGGGCACTCTGCTAAGTGCAAGTGCCCCAAAAGGCCAGGTCTGGATCCCAGAGGCCAAGCTGTCAGAGAAATGCCGGTGCTGGTGCTCCCGATCACCGACCCCATGTGTGGTGCGAAATCGCAAGCGGCAGCTCTTGGGGAATTCTTGACGTGGCGCCGGGCGCCTTCGCCCCAGACCTGCGCTCAGGACCTCCAATTCACCCTGGGCACCAAATCCAGAGGCAATGTCTCGGGACCGACAGAGACCACCTCTAGGGTCCAAAATTCTGGCGACGGCTCTCGGGAAGCTGGACACTCTGCTAAGTGCAAGTGCCCCAAAAGGCCAGGTCTGGATCCCAGAGGCCAAGCTGCCAGAGAAATGCCGGTGCTGGTGGTCCCGATCACCGACCCCATGTGTGGTGCGAAATCGCAAGCGGCAGCTCTTGGGGAATTCTTGACGTGGCGCCGGGCGCCTCCGCCCCAGAACTGCGTTCAGGGCAGACAAGTTCACCCTGGGCACCAAATCCAGAGGCAATGTCTCGGGACCGACAGAGACCACCTCTAGGGTCCAAAATTCTGGCGACGGCTCTCGGGAAGCTGGACACTCTGCTAGGTGCAAGTGCCCCAAAAGGCCAGGTCTGGACCTCAGAGGCCAAGCTGTCAGAGAAATGCTGGTGCTGGTGCTCCCGATCACCGACCCCATGTGTGGTGCGAAATTGCAAGCCGCCGCTCTTGGGGAATTTTTGACGTGGCGCCGGGCGCCTTCGCCCTGGGTCTGTGCTCAGGACCTCCAATTCACCCTGGGCACCAAATCCAGAGGCAATGTCTCGGGACCGACAGAGACCACCTCTAGGGTCCAAAATTCTGGCGACGGCTCTCGGGAAGCTGGACACTCTGCTAAGTGCAAGTGCCCCAAAAGGCCAGGTCTGGATCCCAGAGGCCAAGCTGTCAGAGAAATGCTGGTGCTGGTGGTCCCGATCACCGACCCCATGTGTGGTGCGAAATCGCAAGCGGCAGCTCTTGGGGAATTCTTGACGTGGCGCCGGGCACCTTCACCCCAGACCTGCGCTCAGGGCAGACAGGTTCACCCTGGGCACCAAATCCAGAGGCAATGTCTCGGGACCGACAGAGACCACCTCTAGGGTCCAAAATTCTGGCGACGGCTCTCGGGAAGCTGGACACTCTGCTAGGTGCAAGTGCCCCAAAAGGCCAGGTCTGGATCCCAGAGGCCAAGCTGTCAGAGAAATGCCGGTGCTGGTGGTCCCGATCACCGACCCCATGTGTGGTGCGAAATCGCAAGCGGCAGCTCTTGGGGAATTCTTGACGTGGCGCCGGGCGCCTTCGCCCCAGACCTGCGCTCAGGGCAGACAGGTTCACCCTGGGCACCAAATCCAGAGGCAATGTCTCGGGACCGACAGAGACCACCTCTAGGGTCCAAAATTCTGGCGACGGCTCTCGGGAAGCTGGACACTCTGCTAAGTGCAAGTGCCCCAAAAGGCCAGGTCTGGATCCCAGAGGCCAAGCTGCCAGAGAAATGCCGGTGCTGGTGGTCCCGATCACCGACCCCATGTGTGGTGCGAAATCGCAAGCCGCCGCTCTTGGGGAATTCTTGACGTGGCGCCGGGCGCCTTTGCCCCGGGTCTGTGCTCAGGACCTCCAATTCACCCTGGGCACCAAATCCAGAGGCAATGTCTCGGGACCGACAGAGACCACCTCTAGGGTCCAAAATTCTGGCGACGGCTCTCGGGAAGCTGGACACTCTGCTAGGTGCAAGTGCCCCAAAAGGCCAGGTCTGGACCTCAGAGGCCAAGCTGTCAGAGAAATGCCGGTGCTGGTGGTCCCGATCACTGACCCCATGTGTGGTGCGAAATCGCAAGCCGCCGCTCTTGGGGAATTCTTGACGTGGCGCCGGGCGCCTTTGCCCCGGGTCTGTGCTCACGACCTCCAATTCACCCTGGGCACCAAATCCAGAGGCAATGTCTCGGGACCGACAGAGACCACCTCTAGGGTCCAAAATTCTGGCGACGGCTCTCGGGAAGCTGGACACTCTGCTAAGTGCAAGTGCCCCAAAAGGCCAGGTCTGGATCCCAGAGGCCAAGCTGCCAGAGAAATGCCGGTGCTGGTGGTCCCGATCACCGACCCCATGTGTGGTGCGAAATCGCAAGCCGCCGCTCTTGGGGAATTTTTGACGTGGCGCCGGGCGCCTTTGCCCCGGGTCTGTGCTCAGGACCTCCAATTCACCCTGGGCACCAAATCCAGAGGCAATGTCTCGGGACCGACAGAGACCACCTCTAGGGTCCAAAATTCTGGCGACGGCTCTCGGGAAGCTGGACACTCTGCTAGGTGCAAGTGCCCCAAAAGGCCATGTCTGGATCCCAGAGGCCAAGCTGTCAGAGAAATGCCAGTGCTGGTGGTCCCGATCACCGACCCCATGTGTGGTGCGAAATCGCAAGCGGCCGCTCTTGGGGAATTCTTGACGTGGCGCCGGACGCCTTCGCCCCAGACCTGCGCTCAGGGCAGAAAGGTTCACCCTGGGCACCAAATCCAGAGGCAATGTCTTGGGACCGACAGAGACCACCTCTAGGGTCCAAAATTCTGGCGACGGCTCTCGGGAAGCTGGACACTTTGCTAAGTGCAAGTGCCCCAAAAGGCCAGGTCTGGATCCCAGAGGCCAAGCTGTCAGAGAAATGCCGGTGCTGGTGGTCCCGATCACCGACCCCATGTGTGGTGCGAAATCGCAAGCGGCAGCTCTTGGGGAATTCTTGACGTGGCGCCGGGCGCCTTCGCCCCAGACCTGCGCTCAGGGCAGACAGGTTCACCCTGGGCACCAAATCCAGAGGCAATGTCTTGGGACCGACAGAGACCACCTCTAGGGTCCAAAATTCTGGCGACGGCTCTCGGGAAGCTGGACACTCTGCTAGGTGCAAGTGCCCCAAAAGGCCAGGTCTGGACCTCAGAGGCCAAGCTGTCAGAGAAATGCCGGTGCTGGTGGTCCCGATCACTGACCCCATGTGTGGTGCGAAATCGCAAGCCGCCGCTCTTGGGGAATTCTTGACGTGGCGCCGGGCGCCTTTGCCCCGGGTCTGTGCTCAGGACCTCCAATTCACCCTGGGCACCAAATCCAGAGGCAATGTCTCGGGACCGACAGAGACCACCTCTAGGGTCCAAAATTCTGGCGACGGCTCTCGGGAAGCTGGACACTCTGCTAAGTGCAAGTGCCCCAAAAGGCCAGGTCTGGATCCCAGAGGCCAAGCTGCCAGAGAAATGCCGGTGCTGGTGGTCCCGATCACCGACCCCATGTGTGGTGCGAAATCGCAAGCCGCCGCTCTTGGGGAATTTTTGACGTGGCGCCGGGCGCCTTTGCCCCGGGTCTGTGCTCAGGACCTCCAATTCACCCTGGGCACCAAATCCAGAGGCAATGTCTCGGGACCGACAGAGACCACCTCTAGGGTCCAAAATTCTGGCGACGGCTCTCGGGAAGCTGGACACTCTGCTAGGTGCAAGTGCCCCAAAAGGCCATGTCTGGATCCCAGAGGCCAAGCTGTCAGAGAAATGCCAGTGCTGGTGGTCCCGATCACCGACCCCATGTGTGGTGCGAAATCGCAAGCGGCCGCTCTTGGGGAATTCTTGACGTGGCGCCGGACGCCTTCGCCCCAGACCTGCGCTCAGGGCAGAAAGGTTCACCCTGGGCACCAAATCCAGAGGCAATGTCTTGGGACCGACAGAGACCACCTCTAGGGTCCAAAATTCTGGCGACGGCTCTCGGGAAGCTGGACACTTTGCTAAGTGCAAGTGCCCCAAAAGGCCAGGTCTGGATCCCAGAGGCCAAGCTGTCAGAGAAATGCCGGTGCTGGTGGTCCCGATCACCGACCCCATGTGTGGTGCGAAATCGCAAGCGGCAGCTCTTGGGGAATTCTTGACGTGGCGCCGGGCGCCTTCGCCCCAGACCTGCGCTCAGGGCAGACAGGTTCACCCTGGGCACCAAATCCAGAGGCAATGTCTTGGGACCGACAGAGACCACCTCTAGGGTCCAAAATTCTGGCGACGGCTCTCGGGAAGCTGGACACTCTGCTAGGTGCAAGTGCCCCAAAAGGCCAGGTCTGGACCTCAGAGGCCAAGCTGTCAGAGAAATGCCGGTGCTGGTGGTCCCGATCACTGACCCCATGTGTGGTGCGAAATCGCAAGCCGCCGCTCTTGGGGAATTCTTGACGTGGCGCCGGGCGCCTTTGCCCCGGGTCTGTGCTCAGGACCTCCAATTCACCCTGGGCACCAAATCCAGAGGCAATGTCTCGGGACCGACAGAGACCACCTCTAGGGTCCAAAATTCTGGCGACGGCTCTCGGGAAGCTGGACACTCTGCTAAGTGCAAGTGCCCCAAAAGGCCAGGTCTGGATCCCAGAGGCCAAGCTGCCAGAGAAATGCCGGTGCTGGTGGTCCCGATCACCGACCCCATGTGTGGTGCGAAATCGCAAGCCGCCGCTCTTGGGGAATTTTTGACGAGGCGCCGGGCGCCTTTGCCCCGGGTCTGTGCTCAGGACCTCCAATTCACCCTGGGCACCAAATCCAGAGGCAATGTCTCGGGACCGACAGAGACCACCTCTAGGGTCCAAAATTCTGGCGACGGCTCTCGGGAAGCTGGACACTCTGCTAGGTGCAAGTGCCCCAAAAGGCCAGGTCTGGATCCCAGAGGCCAAGCTGTCAGAGAAATGCCAGTGCTGGTGGTCCCGATCACCGACCCCATGTGTGGTGCGAAATCGCAAGCGGCCGCTCTTGGGGAATTCTTGACGTGGCGCCGGACGCCTTCGCCCCAGACCTGCGCTCAGGGCAGACAGGTTCACCCTGGGCACCAAATCCAGAGGCAATGTCTTGGGACCGACAGAGACCACCTCTAGGGTCCAAAATTCTGGCGACGGCTCTCGGGAAGCTGGACACTCTGCTAGGTGCAAGTGCCCCAAAAGGCCAGGTCTGGACCTCAGAGGCCAAGCTGTCAGAGAAATGCCGGTGCTGGTGGTCCCGATCACTGACCCCATGTGTGGTGCGAAATCGCAAGCCGCCGCTCTTGGGGAATTCTTGACGTGGCGCCGGGCGCCTTTGCCCCGGGTCTGTGCTCAGGACCTCCAATTCACCCTGGGCACCAAATCCAGAGGCAATGTCTCGGGACCGACAGAGACCACCTCTAGGGTCCAAAATTCTGGCGACGGCTCTCGGGAAGCTGGACACTCTGCTAAGTGCAAGTGCCCCAAAAGGCCAGGTCTGGATCCCAGAGGCCAAGCTGCCAGAGAAATGCCGGTGCTGGTGGTCCCGATCACCGACCCCATGTGTGGTGCGAAATCGCAAGCCGCCGCTCTTGGGGAATTTTTGACGAGGCGCCGGGCGCCTTTGCCCCGGGTCTGTGCTCAGGACCTCCAATTCACCCTGGGCACCAAATCCAGAGGCAATGTCTCGGGACCGACAGAGACCACCTCTAGGGTCCAAAATTCTGGCGACGGCTCTCGGGAAGCTGGACACTCTGCTAGGTGCAAGTGCCCCAAAAGGCCAGGTCTGGATCCCAGAGGCCAAGCTGTCAGAGAAATGCCAGTGCTGGTGGTCCCGATCACCGACCCCATGTGTGGTGCGAAATCGCAAGCGGCCGCTCTTGGGGAATTCTTGACGTGGCGCCGGACGCCTTCGCCCCAGACCTGCGCTCAGGGCAGTCAAGTTCACTCTGGGCACCAAATCCAGAGGCAATGTCTCGGGACCGACAGAGACCACCTCTAGGGTCCAAAATTCTGGCGACGGCTCTCGGGAAGCTGGACACTCTGCTAGGTGCAAGTGCCCCAAAAGGCCAGGTCTGGACCTCAGAGGCCAAGCTGTCAGAGAAATGCTGGTGCTGGTGCTCCCGATCACCGACCCCATGTGTGGTGCGAAATCGCAAGCGGCCGCTCTTGGGGAATTTTTGACGTGGCGCCGGGCGCCTTCGCCCTGGGTCTGTGCTCAGGACCTCCAATTCACCCTGGGCACCAAATCCAGAGGCAATGTCTCGGGACCGACAGAGACCACCTCTAGGGTCCAAAATTCTGGCGACGGCTCTCGGGAAGCTGGACACTCTGCTAAGTGCAAGTGCCCCAAAAGGCCAGGTCTGGATCCCAGAGGCCAAGCTGTCAGAGAAATGCTGGTGCTGGTGGTCCCGATCACCGACCCCATGTGTGGTGCGAAATCGCAAGCGGCAGCTCTTGGGGAATTCTTGACGTGGCGCCGGGCACCTTCGCCCCAGACCTGCGCTCAGGGCAGACAGGTTCACCCTGGGCACCAAATCCAGAGGCAATGTCTCGGGACCGACAGAGACCACCTCTAGGGTCCAAAATTCTGGCGACGGCTCTCGGGAAGCTGGACACTCTGCTAGGTGCAAGTGCCCCAAAAGGCCATGTCTGGATCCCAGAGGCCAAGCTGTCAGAGAAATGCCAGTGCTGGTGGTCCCGATCACCGACCCCATGTGTGGTGCGAAATCGCAAGCGGCCGCTCTTGGGGAATTCTTGACGTGGCGCCGGACGCCTTCGCCCCAGACCTGCGCTCAGGGCAGAAAGGTTCACCCTGGGCACCAAATCCAGAGGCAATGTCTTGGGACCGACAGAGACCACCTCTAGGGTCCAAAATTCTGGCGACGGCTCTCGGGAAGCTGGACACTTTGCTAAGTGCAAGTGCCCCAAAAGGCCAGGTCTGGATCCCAGAGGCCAAGCTGTCAGAGAAATGCCGGTGCTGGTGGTCCCGATCACCGACCCCATGTGTGGTGCGAAATCGCAAGCGGCAGCTCTTGGGGAATTCTTGACGTGGCGCCGGGCGCCTTCGCCCCAGACCTGCGCTCAGGGCAGACAGGTTCACCCTGGGCACCAAATCCAGAGGCAATGTCTTGGGACCGACAGAGACCACCTCTAGGGTCCAAAATTCTGGCGACGGCTCTCGGGAAGCTGGACACTCTGCTAGGTGCAAGTGCCCCAAAAGGCCAGGTCTGGACCTCAGAGGCCAAGCTGTCAGAGAAATGCCGGTGCTGGTGGTCCCGATCACTGACCCCATGTGTGGTGCGAAATCGCAAGCCGCCGCTCTTGGGGAATTCTTGACGTGGCGCCGGGCGCCTTTGCCCCGGGTCTGTGCTCAGGACCTCCAATTCACCCTGGGCACCAAATCCAGAGGCAATGTCTCGGGACCGACAGAGACCACCTCTAGGGTCCAAAATTCTGGCGACGGCTCTCGGGAAGCTGGACACTCTGCTAAGTGCAAGTGCCCCAAAAGGCCAGGTCTGGATCCCAGAGGCCAAGCTGCCAGAGAAATGCCGGTGCTGGTGGTCCCGATCACCGACCCCATGTGTGGTGCGAAATCGCAAGCCGCCGCTCTTGGGGAATTTTTGACGAGGCGCCGGGCGCCTTTGCCCCGGGTCTGTGCTCAGGACCTCCAATTCACCCTGGGCACCAAATCCAGAGGCAATGTCTCGGGACCGACAGAGACCACCTCTAGGGTCCAAAATTCTGGCGACGGCTCTCGGGAAGCTGGACACTCTGCTAGGTGCAAGTGCCCCAAAAGGCCAGGTCTGGATCCCAGAGGCCAAGCTGTCAGAGAAATGCCAGTGCTGGTGGTCCCGATCACCGACCCCATGTGTGGTGCGAAATCGCAAGCGGCCGCTCTTGGGGAATTCTTGACGTGGCGCCGGACGCCTTCGCCCCAGACCTGCGCTCAGGGCAGTCAAGTTCACTCTGGGCACCAAATCCAGAGGCAATGTCTCGGGACCGACAGAGACCACCTCTAGGGTCCAAAATTCTGGCGACGGCTCTCGGGAAGCTGGACACTCTGCTAGGTGCAAGTGCCCCAAAAGGCCAGGTCTGGACCTCAGAGGCCAAGCTGTCAGAGAAATGCTGGTGCTGGTGATCCCGATCACCGACCCCATGTGTGGTGCGAAATCGCAAGCGGCCGCTCTTGGGGAATTTTTGACGTGGCGCCGGGCGCCTTCGCCCTGGGTCTGTGCTCAGGACCTCCAATTCACCCTGGGCACCAAATCCAGAGGCAATGTCTCGGGACCGACAGAGACCACCTCTAGGGTCCAAAATTCTGGCGACGGCTCTCGGGAAGCTGGACACTCTGCTAAGTGCAAGTGCCCCAAAAGGCCAGGTCTGGATCCCAGAGGCCAAGCTGTCAGAGAAATGCTGGTGCTGGTGGTCCCGATCACCGACCCCATGTGTGGTGCGAAATCGCAAGCGGCAGCTCTTGGGGAATTCTTGACGTGGCGCCGGGCACCTTCGCCCCAGACCTGCGCTCAGGGCAGACAGGTTCACCCTGGGCACCAAATCCAGAGGCAATGTCTCGGGACCGACAGAGACCACCTCTAGGGTCCAAAATTCTGGCGACGGCTCTCGGGAAGCTGGACACTCTGCTAGGTGCAAGTGCCCCAAAAGGCCATGTCTGGATCCCAGAGGCCAAGCTGTCAGAGAAATGCCAGTGCTGGTGGTCCCGATCACCGACCCCATGTGTGGTGCGAAATCGCAAGCGGCCGCTCTTGGGGAATTCTTGACGTGGCGCCGGACGCCTTCGCCCCAGACCTGCGCTCAGGGCAGAAAGGTTCACCCTGGGCACCAAATCCAGAGGCAATGTCTCGGGACCGACAGAGACCACCTCTAGGGTCCAAAATTCTGGCGACGGCTCTCGGGAAGCTGGACACTTTGCTAAGTGCAAGTGCCCCAAAAGGCCAGGTCTGGATCCCAGAGGCCAAGCTGTCAGAGAAATGCCGGTGCTGGTGGTCCCGATCACCGACCCCATGTGTGGTGCGAAATCGCAAGCGGCAGCTCTTGGGGAATTCTTGACGTGGCGCCGGGCGCCTTCGCCCCAGACCTGCGCTCAGGGCAGACAGGTTCACCCTGGGCACCAAATCCAGAGGCAATGTCTTGGGACCGACAGAGACCACCTCTAGGGTCCAAAATTCTGGCGACGGCTCTCGGGAAGCTGGACACTCTGCTAGGTGCAAGTGCCCCAAAAGGCCAGGTCTGGACCTCAGAGGCCAAGCTGTCAGAGAAATGCCGGTGCTGGTGGTCCCGATCACTGACCCCATGTGTGGTGCGAAATCGCAAGCCGCCGCTCTTGGGGAATTCTTGACGTGGCGCCGGGCGCCTTTGCCCCGGGTCTGTGCTCAGGACCTCCAATTCACCCTGGGCACCAAATCCAGAGGCAATGTCTCGGGACCGACAGAGACCACCTCTAGGGTCCAAAATTCTGGCGACGGCTCTCGGGAAGCTGGACACTCTGCTAAGTGCAAGTGCCCCAAAAGGCCAGGTCTGGATCCCAGAGGCCAAGCTGCCAGAGAAATGCCGGTGCTGGTGGTCCCGATCACCGACCCCATGTGTGGTGCGAAATCGCAAGCCGCCGCTCTTGGGGAATTTTTGACGAGGCGCCGGGCGCCTTTGCCCCGGGTCTGTGCTCAGGACCTCCAATTCACCCTGGGCACCAAATCCAGAGGCAATGTCTCGGGACCGACAGAGACCACCTCTAGGGTCCAAAATTCTGGCGACGGCTCTCGGGAAGCTGGACACTCTGCTAAGTGCAAGTGCCCCAAAAGGCCAGGTCTGGATCCCAGAGGGAAGGTGTCAGAGAAATGCCGGTGCTGGTGGTCCCGATCACCGACCCCATGTGTGGTGCGAAATCGCAAGCGGCAGCTCTTGGGGAATTCTTGACGTGGCGCCGGGCACCTCCGCCCCAGACCTGCGCTCAGGGCAGAAAGGTTCACCCTGGGCACCAAATCCAGAGGCAATGTCTTGGGACCGACAGAGACCACCTCTAGGGTCCAAAATTCTGGCGACGGCTCTCGGGAAGCTGGACACTCTGCTAGGTGCAAGTGCCCCAAAAGGCCAGGTCTGGATCCCAGAGGCCAAGCTGTCAGAGAAATGCCGGTGCTGGTGGTCCCGATCACCGACCCCATGTGTGGTGCGAAATCGCAAGCGGCAGCTCTTGGGGAATTCTTGACGTGGCGCCGGGCACCTTCGCCCCAGACCTGCGCTCAGGGCAGACAGGTTCACCCTGGGCACCAAATCCAGAGGCAATGTCTCGGGACCGACAGAGACCACCTCTAGGGTCCAAAATTCTGGCGACGGCTCTCGGGAAGCTGGACACTCTGCTAGGTGCAAGTGCCCCAAAAGGCCATGTCTGGATCCCAGAGGCCAAGCTGTCAGAGAAATGCCAGTGCTGGTGGTCCCGATCACCGACCCCATGTGTGGTGCGAAATCGCAAGCGGCCGCTCTTGGGGAATTCTTGACGTGGCGCCGGACGCCTTCGCCCCAGACCTGCGCTCAGGGCAGTCAAGTTCACTCTGGGCACCAAATCCAGAGGCAATGTCTCGGGACCGACAGAGACCACCTCTAGGGTCCAAAATTCTGGCGACGGCTCTCGGGAAGCTGGACACTCTGCTAGGTGCAAGTGCCCCAAAAGGCCAGGTCTGGACCTCAGAGGCCAAGCTGTCAGAGAAATGCTGGTGCTGGTGCTCCCGATCACCGACCCCATGTGTGGTGCGAAATCGCAAGCGGCCGCTCTTGGGGAATTTTTGACGTGGCGCCGGGCGCCTTCGCCCTGGGTCTGTGCTCAGGACCTCCAATTCACCCTGGGCACCAAATCCAGAGGCAATGTCTCGGGACCGACAGAGACCACCTCTAGGGTCCAAAATTCTGGCGACGGCTCTCGGGAAGCTGGACACTCTGCTAAGTGCAAGTGCCCCAAAAGGCCAGGTCTGGATCCCAGAGGCCAAGCTGTCAGAGAAATGCTGGTGCTGGTGGTCCCGATCACCGACCCCATGTGTGGTGCGAAATCGCAAGCGGCAGCTCTTGGGGAATTCTTGACGTGGCGCCGGGCACCTTCGCCCCAGACCTGCGCTCAGGGCAGACAGGTTCACCCTGGGCACCAAATCCAGAGGCAATGTCTCGGGACCGACAGAGACCACCTCTAGGGTCCAAAATTCTGGCGACGGCTCTCGGGAAGCTGGACACTCTGCTAGGTGCAAGTGCCCCAAAAGGCCATGTCTGGATCCCAGAGGCCAAGCTGTCAGAGAAATGCCAGTGCTGGTGGTCCCGATCACCGACCCCATGTGTGGTGCGAAATCGCAAGCGGCCGCTCTTGGGGAATTCTTGACGTGGCGCCGGACGCCTTCGCCCCAGACCTGCGCTCAGGGCAGAAAGGTTCACCCTGGGCACCAAATCCAGAGGCAATGTCTCGGGACCGACAGAGACCACCTCTAGGGTCCAAAATTCTGGCGACGGCTCTCGGGAAGCTGGACACTTTGCTAAGTGCAAGTGCCCCAAAAGGCCAGGTCTGGATCCCAGAGGCCAAGCTGTCAGAGAAATGCCGGTGCTGGTGGTCCCGATCACCGACCCCATGTGTGGTGCGAAATCGCAAGCGGCAGCTCTTGGGGAATTCTTGACGTGGCGCCGGGCGCCTTCGCCCCAGACCTGCGCTCAGGGCAGACAGGTTCACCCTGGGCACCAAATCCAGAGGCAATGTCTTGGGACCGACAGAGACCACCTCTAGGGTCCAAAATTCTGGCGACGGCTCTCGGGAAGCTGGACACTCTGCTAGGTGCAAGTGCCCCAAAAGGCCAGGTCTGGACCTCAGAGGCCAAGCTGTCAGAGAAATGCCGGTGCTGGTGGTCCCGATCACTGACCCCATGTGTGGTGCGAAATCGCAAGCCGCCGCTCTTGGGGAATTCTTGACGTGGCGCCGGGCGCCTTTGCCCCGGGTCTGTGCTCAGGACCTCCAATTCACCCTGGGCACCAAATCCAGAGGCAATGTCTCGGGACCGACAGAGACCACCTCTAGGGTCCAAAATTCTGGCGACGGCTCTCGGGAAGCTGGACACTCTGCTAAGTGCAAGTGCCCCCAAAAGGCCAGGTCTGGATCCCAGAGGCCAAGCTGCCAGAGAAATGCCGGTGCTGGTGGTCCCGATCACCGACCCCATGTGTGGTGCGAAATCGCAAGCCGCCGCTCTTGGGGAATTTTTGACGTGGCGCCGGGCGCCTTCGCCCCAGACCTGCGCTCAGGACCTCCAATTCACCCTGGGCACCAAATCCAGAGGCAATGTCTCGGGACCGACAGAGACCACCTCTAGGGTCCAAAATTCTGGCGACGGCTCTCGGGAAGCTGGACACTCTGCTAAGTGCAAGTGCCCCAAAAGGCCAGGTCTGGATCCCAGAGGCCAAGCTGTCAGAGAAATGCCGGTGCTGGTGGTCCCGATCACCGACCCCATGTGTGGTGCGAAATCGCAAGCGGCAGCTCTTGGGGAATTCTTGACGTGGCGCCGGGCACCTCCGCCCAGACCTGCGCTCAGGGCAGAAAGGTTCACCCTGGGCACCAAATCCAGAGGCAATGTCTTGGGACCGACAGAGACCACCTCTAGGGTCCAAAATTCTGGCGACGGCTCTCGGGAAGCTGGACACTTTGCTAAGTGCAAGTGCCCCAAAAGGCCAGGTCTGGATCCCAGAGGCCAAGCTGTCAGAGAAATGCCAGTGCTGGTGGTCCCGATCACCGACCCCATGTGTGGTGCGAATCGCAAGCGGCCGCTCTTGGGGAATTCTTGACGTGGCGCCGGACGCCTTCGCCCAGACCTGCGCTCAGGGCAGAAAGGTTCACCCTGGGCACCAAATCCAGAGGCAATGTCTCGGGACCGACAGAGACCACCTCTAGGGTCCAAAATTCTGGCGACGGCTCTCGGGAAGCTGGACACTCTGCTAGGTGCAAGTGCCCCAAAAGGCCAGGTCTGGATCCCAGAGGCCAAGCTGTCAGAGAAATGCCGGTGCTGGTGGTCCCGATCACCGACCCCATGTGTGGTGCGAAATCGCAAGCGGCAGCTCTTGGGGAATTCTTGACGTGGCGCCGGGCACCTTCGCCCCAGACCTGCGCTCAGGGCAGACAGGTTCACCCTGGGCACCAAATCCAGAGGCAATGTCTCGGGACCGACAGAGACCACCTCTAGGGTCCAAAATTCTGGCGACGGCTCTCGGGAAGCTGGACACTCTGCTAGGTGCAAGTGCCCCAAAAGGCCATGTCTGGATCCCAGAGGCCAAGCTGTCAGAGAAATGCCAGTGCTGGTGGTCCCGATCACCGACCCCATGTGTGGTGCGAAATCGCAAGCGGCCGCTCTTGGGGAATTCTTGACGTGGCGCCGGACGCCTTCGCCCCAGACCTGCGCTCAGGGCAGACAAGTTCACCCTGGGCACCAAATCCAGAGGCAATGTCTCGGGACCGACAGAGACCACCTCTAGGGTCCAAAATTCTGGCGACGGCTCTCGGGAAGCTGGACACTCTGCTAGGTGCAAGTGCCCCAAAAGGCCAGGTCTGGACCTCAGAGGCCAAGCTGTCAGAGAAATGCTGGTGCTGGTGCTCCCGATCACCGACCCCATGTGTGGTGCGAAATCGCAAGCGGCCGCTCTTGGGGAATTTTTGACGTGGCGCCGGGCGCCTTCGCCCTGGGTCTGTGCTCAGGACCTCCAATTCACCCTGGGCACCAAATCCAGAGGCAATGTCTCGGGACCGACAGAGACCACCTCTAGGGTCCAAAATTCTGGCGACGGCTCTCGGGAAGCTGGACACTCTGCTAAGTGCAAGTGCCCCAAAAGGCCAGGTCTGGATCCCAGAGGCCAAGCTGTCAGAGAAATGCTGGTGCTGGTGGTCCCGATCACCGACCCCATGTGTGGTGCGAAATCGCAAGCGGCAGCTCTTGGGGAATTCTTGACGTGGCGCCGGGCACCTTCGCCCCAGACCTGCGCTCAGGGCAGACAGGTTCACCCTGGGCACCAAATCCAGAGGCAATGTCTCGGGACCGACAGAGACCACCTCTAGGGTCCAAAATTCTGGCGACGGCTCTCGGGAAGCTGGACACTCTGCTAGGTGCAAGTGCCCCAAAAGGCCAGGTCTGGATCCCAGAGGCCAAGCTGTCAGAGAAATGCCGGTGCTGGTGGTCCCGATCACCGACCCCATGTGTGGTGCGAAATCGCAAGCGGCAGCTCTTGGGGAATTCTTGACGTGGCGCCGGACGCCTTCGCCCCAGACCTGCGCTCAGGGCAGAAAGGTTCACCCTGGGCACCAAATCCAGAGGCAATGTCTCGGGACCGACAGAGACCACCTCTAGGGTCCAAAATTCTGGCGACGGCTCTCGGGAAGCTGGACACTCTGCTAAGTGCAAGTGCCCCAAAAGGCCAGGTCTGGATCCCAGAGGCCAAGCTGTCAGAGAAATGCCGGTGCTGGTGGTCCCGATCACCGACCCCATGTGTGGTGCGAAATCGCAAGCGGCAGCTCTTGGGGAATTCTTGACGTGGCGCCGGGCACCTTCGCCCCAGACCTGCGCTCAGGGCAGACAGGTTCACCCTGGGCACCAAATCCAGAGGCAATGTCTCGGGACCGACAGAGACCACCTCTAGGGTCCAAAATTCTGGCGACGGCTCTCGGGAAGCTGGACACTCTGCTAGGTGCAAGTGCCCCAAAAGGCCAGGTCTGGATCCCAGAGGCCAAGCTGTCAGAGAAATGCCAGTGCTGGTGGTCCCGATCACCGACCCCATGTGTGGTGCGAAATCGCAAGCGGCAGCTCTTGGGGAATTCTTGACGTGGCGCCGGGCGCCTTCGCCCCAGACCTGCGCTCAGGGCAGACAGGTTCACCCTGGGCACCAAATCCAGAGGCAATGTCTCGGGACCGACAGAGACCACCTCTAGGGTCCAAAATTCTGGCGACGGCTCTCGGGAAGCTGGACACTCTGCTAGGTGCAAGTGCCCCAAAAGGCCAGGTCTGGATCCCAGAGGCCAAGCTGTCAGAGAAATGCCGGTGCTGGTGGTCCCGATCACCGACCCCATGTGTGGTGCGAAATCGCAAGCGGCAGCTCTTGGGAATTCTTGACGTGGCGCCGGGCGCCTTCGCCCCAGACCTGCGCTCAGGGCAGAAAGGTTCACCCTGGGCACCAAATCCAGAGGCAATGTCTCGGGACCGACAGAGACCACCTCTAGGGTCCAAAATTTTGGCGACGGCTCTCGGGAAGTTGGACACTCTGCTAGGTGCAAGTGCCCCAAAAGGCTGGGTCTGGACCTCAGAGGCCAAGCTGTCAGAGAAATGCCGGTGCTGGTGGTCCCGATCACCGACCCCATGTGTGGTGCGAAATCGCAAGCCGCCGCTCTTGGGGAATTCTTGACTTGGCGCCGGGCGCCTTCGCCCCAGACCTGCGCTCAGGGCAGACAGGTTCACCCTGGGCACCAAATCCAGAGGCAATGTCTCGGGACCGACAGAGACCACCTCTAGGGTCCAAAATTCTGGCGACGGCTCTCGGGAAGCTGGACACTCTGCTAGGTGCAAGTGCCCCAAAAGGCCAGGTCTGGACCTCAGAGGCCAAGCTGTCAGAGAAATGCTGGTGCTGGTGGTCCCGATCACCGACCCCATGTGTGGTGCGAAATCGCAAGCCGCCGCTCTTGGGGAATTTTTGACGTGGCGCCGGGCGCCTTCGCCCCGGGTCTGTGCTCAGGACCTCCAATTCACCCTGGGCACCAAATCCAGAGGCAATGTCTCGGGACCGACAGAGACCACCTCTAGGGTCCAAAATTCTGGCGACGGCTCTCGGGAAGCTGGACACTCTGCTAAGTGCAAGTGCCCCAAAAGGCCAGGTCTGGATCCCAGAGGCCAAGCTGCCAGAGAAATGCCGGTGCTGGTGGTCCCGATCACCGACCCCATGTGTGGTGCGAAATCGCAAGCGGCAGCTCTTGGGGAATTCTTGACGTGGCGCCGGGCACCTTCGCCCCAGACCTGCGCTCAGGGCAGACAGGTTCACCCTGGGCACCAAATCCAGAGGCAATGTCTCGGGACCGACAGAGACCACCTCTAGGGTCCAAAATTCTGGCGACGGCTCTCGGGAAGCTGGACACTCTGCTAGGTGCAAGTGCCCCAAAAGGCCATGTCTGGATCCCAGAGGCCAAGCTGTCAGAGAAATGCCAGTGCTGGTGGTCCCGATCACCGACCCCATGTGTGGTGCGAAATCGCAAGCGGCCGCTCTTGGGGAATTCTTGACGTGGCGCCGGACGCCTTCGCCCCAGACCTGCGCTCAGGGCAGAAAGGTTCACCCTGGGCACCAAATCCAGAGGCAATGTCTTGGGACCGACAGAGACCACCTCTAGGGTCCAAAATTCTGGCGACGGCTCTCGGGAAGCTGGACACTTTGCTAAGTGCAAGTGCCCCAAAAGGCCAGGTCTGGATCCCAGAGGCCAAGCTGTCAGAGAAATGCCGGTGCTGGTGGTCCCGATCACCGACCCCATGTGTGGTGCGAAATCGCAAGCGGCAGCTCTTGGGGAATTCTTGACGTGGCGCCGGGCGCCTTTGCCCCGGGTCTGTGCTCAGGGCAGACAGGTTCACCCTGGGCACCAAATCCAGAGGCAATGTCTCGGGACCGACAGAGACCACCTCTAGGGTCCAAAATTCTGGCGACGGCTCTCGGGAAGCTGGACACTCTGCTAAGTGCAAGTGCCCCAAAAGGCCAGGTCTGGATCCCAGAGGCCAAGCTGCCAGAGAAATGCCGGTGCTGGTGGTCCCGATCACCGACCCCATGTGTGGTGCGAAATCGCAAGCCGCCGCTCTTGGGGAATTTTTGACGTGGCGCCGGGCGCCTTTGCCCCGGGTCTGTGCTCAGGACCTCCAATTCACCCTGGGCACCAAATCCAGAGGCAATGTCTCGGGACCGACAGAGACCACCTCTAGGGTCCAAAATTCTGGCGACGGCTCTCGGGAAGCTGGACACTCTGCTAAGTGCAAGTGCCCCAAAAGGCCAGGTCTGGATCCCAGAGGGAAGGTGTCAGAGAAATGCCGGTGCTGGTGGTCCCGATCACCGACCCCATGTGTGGTGCGAAATCGCAAGCGGCAGCTCTTGGGGAATTCTTGACGTGGCGCCGGGCACCTCCGCCCCAGACCTGCGCTCAGGGCAGAAAGGTTCACCCTGGGCACCAAATCCAGAGGCAATGTCTCGGGACCGACAGAGACCACCTCTAGGGTCCAAAATTCTGGCGACGGCTCTCGGGAAGCTGGACACTCTGCTAGGTGCAAGTGCCCCAAAAGGCCAGGTCTGGATCCCAGAGGCCAAGCTGTCAGAGAAATGCCGGTGCTGGTGGTCCCGATCACCGACCCCATGTGTGGTGCGAAATCGCAAGCGGCAGCTCTTGGGGAATTCTTGACGTGGCGCCGGGCACCTTCGCCCCAGACCTGCGCTCAGGGCAGACAGGTTCACCCTGGGCACCAAATCCAGAGGCAATGTCTCGGGACCGACAGAGACCACCTCTAGGGTCCAAAATTCTGGCGACGGCTCTCGGGAAGCTGGACACTCTGCTAGGTGCAAGTGCCCCAAAAGGCCATGTCTGGATCCCAGGGCCAAGCTGTCAGAGAAATGCCGGTGCTGGTGGTCCCGATCACCGACCCCATGTGTGGTGCGAAATCGCAAGCGGCAGCTCTTGGGGAATTCTTGACGTGGCGCCGGGCACCTTCACCCCAGACCTGCGCTCAGGGCAGACAGGTTCACCCTGGGCACCAAATCCAGAGGCAATGTCTCGGGACCGACAGAGACCACCTCTAGGGTCCAAAATTCTGGCGACGGCTCTCGGGAAGCTGGACACTCTGCTAGGTGCAAGTGCCCCAAAAGGCCAGGTCTGGATCCCAGAGGCCAAGCTGCCAGAGAAATGCCGGTGCTGGTGGTCCCGATCACCGACCCCATGTGTGGTGCGAAATCGCAAGCCGCCGCTCTTGGGGAATTTTTGACGTGGCGCCGGGCGCCTTTGCCCCGGGTCTGTGCTCAGGACCTCCAATTCACCCTGGGCACCAAATCCAGAGGCAATGTCTCGGGACCGACAGAGACCACCTCTAGGGTCCAAAATTCTGGCGACGGCTCTCGGGAAGCTGGGCACTCTGCTAAGTGCAAGTGCCCCAAAAGGCCAGGTCTGGATCCCAGAGGCCAAGCTGTCAGAGAAATGCCGGTGCTGGTGCTCCCGATCACCGACCCCATGTGTGGTGCGAAATCGCAAGCGGCAGCTCTTGGGGAATTCTTGACGTGGCGCCGGGCGCCTTCGCCCCAGACCTGCGCTCAGGGCAGACAGGTTCACCCTGGGCACCAAATCCAGAGGCAATGTCTCGGGACCGACAGAGACCACCTCTAGGGTCCAAAATTCTGGCGACGGCTCTCGGGAAGCTGGACACTCTGCTAAGTGCAAGTGCCCCAAAAGGCCAGGTCTGGATCCCAGAGGCCAAGCTGTCAGAGAAATGCCGGTGCTGGTGGTCCCGATCACTGACCCCATGTGTGGTGCGAAATCGCAAGCCGCCGCTCTTGGGGAATTCTTGACGTGGCGCCGGGCGCCTCCGCCCCAGACCTGCGCTCAGGGCAGACAGGTTCACCCTGGGCACCAAATCCAGAGGCAATGTCTCGGGACCGACAGAGACCACCTCTAGGGTCCAAAATTCTGACGACGGCTCTCGGGAAGCTGGACACTCTGCTAGGTGCAAGTGCCCCAAAAGGCCAGGTCTGGACCTCAGAGGCCAAGCTGTCAGAGAAATGCCGGTGCTGGTGGTCCCGATCACCGACCCCATGTGTGGTGCCAAATCGCAAGCGGCAGCTCTTAGGGAATTCTTGACGTGGCGCCGGGCGCCTTCGCCCCAGAACTGCGTTCAGGGCAGACAAGTTCACCCTGGGCACCAAATCCAGAGGCAATGTCTCGGGACCGACAGAGACCACCTCTAGGGTCCAAAATTCTGGCGACGGCTCTCGGGAAGCTGGACACTCTGCTAGGTGCAAGTGCCCCAAAAGGCCAGGTCTGGACCTCAGAGGCCAAGCTGTCAGAGAAATGCTGGTGCTGGTGCTCCCGATCACCGACCCCATGTGTGGTGCGAAATTGCAAGCCGCCGCTCTTGGGGAATTTTTGACGTGGCGCCGGGCGCCTTCGCCCTGGGTCTGTGCTCAGGACCTCCAATTCACCCTGGGCACCAAATCCAGAGGCAATGTCTCGGGACCGACAGAGACCACCTCTAGGGTCCAAAATTCTGGCGACGGCTCTCGGGAAGCTGGACACTCTGCTAAGTGCAAGTGCCCCAAAAGGCCAGGTCTGGATCCCAGAGGCCAAGCTGTCAGAGAAATGCTGGTGCTGGTGGTCCCGATCACCGACCCCATGTGTGGTGCGAAATCGCAAGCGGCAGCTCTTGGGGAATTCTTGACGTGGCGCCGGGCACCTTCACCCCAGACCTGCGCTCAGGGCAGACAGGTTCACCCTGGGCACCAAATCCAGAGGCAATGTCTCGGGACCGACAGAGACCACCTCTAGGGTCCAAAATTCTGGCGACGGCTCTCGGGAAGCTGGACACTCTGCTAGGTGCAAGTGCCCCAAAAGGCCAGGTCTGGATCCCAGAGGCCAAGCTGTCAGAGAAATGCCGGTGCTGGTGGTCCCGATCACTGACCCCATGTGTGGTGCGAAATCGCAAGCCGCCGCTCTTGGGGAATTCTTGACGTGGCGCCGGGCGCCTTTGCCCCGGGTCTGTGCTCAGGACCTCCAATTCACCCTGGGCACCAAATCCAGAGGCAATGTCTCGGGACCGACAGAGACCACCTCTAGGGTCCAAAATTCTGGCGACGGCTCTCGGGAAGCTGGACACTCTGCTAAGTGCAAGTGCCCCAAAAGGCCAGGTCTGGATCCCAGAGGCCAAGCTGCCAGAGAAATGCCGGTGCTGGTGGTCCCGATCACCGACCCCATGTGTGGTGCGAAATCGCAAGCCGCCGCTCTTGGGGAATTTTTGACGTGGCGCCGGGCGCCTTTGCCCCGGGTCTGTGCTCAGGACCTCCAATTCACCCTGGGCACCAAATCCAGAGGCAATGTCTCGGGACCGACAGAGACCACCTCTAGGGTCCAAAATTCTGGCGACGGCTCTCGGGAAGCTGGGCACTCTGCTAAGTGCAAGTGCCCCAAAAGGCCAGGTCTGGATCCCAGAGGCCAAGCTGTCAGAGAAATGCCGGTGCTGGTGCTCCCGATCACCGACCCCATGTGTGGTGCGAAATCGCAAGCGGTAGCTCTTGGGGAATTCTTGACGTGGCGCCGGGCGCCTTCGCCCCAGACCTGCGCTCAGGGCAGACAGGTTCACCCTGGGCACCAAATCCAGAGGCAATGTCTCGGGACCGACAGAGACCACCTCTAGGGTCCAAAATTCTGGCGACGGCTCTCGGGAAGCTGGACACTCTGCTAAGTGCAAGTGCCCCAAAAGGCCAGGTCTGGATCCCAGAGGCCAAGCTGTCAGAGAAATGCCGGTGCTGGTGGTCCCGATCACTGACCCCATGTGTGGTGCGAAATCGCAAGCCGCCGCTCTTGGGGAATTCTTGACGTGGCGCCGGGCGCCTCCGCCCCAGACCTGCGCTCAGGGCAGACAGGTTCACCCTGGGCACCAAATCCAGAGGCAATGTCTCGGGACCGACAGAGACCACCTCTAGGGTCCAAAATTCTGACGACGGCTCTCGGGAAGCTGGACACTCTGCTAGGTGCAAGTGCCCCAAAAGGCCAGGTCTGGACCTCAGAGGCCAAGCTGTCAGAGAAATGCCGGTGCTGGTGGTCCCGATCACCGACCCCATGTGTGGTGCCAAATCGCAAGCGGCAGCTCTTGGGGAATTCTTGACGTGGCGCCGGGCGCCTTCGCCCCAGAACTGCGTTCAGGGCAGACAAGTTCACCCTGGGCACCAAATCCAGAGGCAATGTCTCGGGACCGACAGAGACCACCTCTAGGGTCCAAAATTCTGGCGACGGCTCTCGGGAAGCTGGACACTCTGCTAGGTGCAAGTGCCCCAAAAGGCCAGGTCTGGACCTCAGAGGCCAAGCTGTCAGAGAAATGCTGGTGCTGGTGCTCCCGATAACCGACCCCATGTGTGGTGCGAAATTGCAAGCCGCCGCTCTTGGGGAATTTTTGACGTGGGGCCGGCGCCTTCGCCCTGGGTCTGTGCTCAGGACCTCCAATTCACCCTGGGCACCAAATCCAGAGGCAATGTCTCGGGACCGACAGAGACCACCTCTAGGGTCCAAAATTCTGGCGACGGCTCTCGGGAAGCTGGACACTCTGCTAAGTGCAAGTGCCCCAAAAGGCCAGGTCTGGATCCCAGAGGCCAAGCTGTCAGAGAAATGCTGGTGCTGGTGGTCCCGATCACCGACCCCATGTGTGGTGCGAAATCGCAAGCGGCAGCTCTTGGGGAATTCTTGACGTGGCGCCGGGCACCTTCACCCCAGACCTGCGCTCAGGGCAGACAGCTTCACCCTGGGCACCAAATCCAGAGGCAATGTCTCGGGACCGACAGAGACCACCTCTAGGGTCCAAAATTCTGGCGACGGCTCTCGGGAAGCTGGACACTCTGCTAGGTGCAAGTGCCCCAAAAGGCCAGGTCTGGATCCCAGAGGCCAAGCTGTCAGAGAAATGCCGGTGCTGGTGGTCCCGATCACCGACCCCATGTGTGGTGCGAAATCGCAAGCGGCAGCTCTTGGGGAATTCTTGACGTGGCGCCGGGCGCCTTCGCCCCAGACCTGCGCTCAGGGCAGACAGGTTCACCCTGGGCACCAAATCCAGAGGCAATGTCTCGGGACCGACAGAGACCACCTCTAGGGTCCAAAATTCTGGCGACGGCTCTCGGGAAGCTGGACACTCTGCTAGGTGCAAGTGCCCCAAAAGGCCAGGTCTGGACCTCAGAGGCCAAGCTGTCAGAGAAATGCCGGTGCTGGTGGTCCCGATCACTGACCCCATGTGTGGTGCGAAATCGCAAGCCGCCGCTCTTGGGGAATTCTTGACGTGGCGCCGGGCGCCTTTGCCCCGGGTCTGTGCTCAGGACCTCCAATTCACCCTGGGCACCAAATCCAGAGGCAATGTCTCGGGACCGACAGAGACCACCTCTAGGGTCCAAAATTCTGGCGACGGCTCTCGGGAAGCTGGACACTCTGCTAAGTGCAAGTGCCCCAAAAGGCCAGGTCTGGATCCCAGAGGCCAAGCTGCCAGAGAAATGCCGGTGCTGGTGGTCCCGATCACCGACCCCATGTGTGGTGCGAAATCGCAAGCCGCCGCTCTTGGGGAATTTTTGACGTGGCGCCGGGCGCCTTTGCCCCGGGTCTGTGCTCAGGACCTCCAATTCACCCTGGGCACCAAATCCAGAGGCAATGTCTCGGGACCGACAGAGACCACCTCTAGGGTCCAAAATTCTGGCGACGGCTCTCGGGAAGCTGGACACTCTGCTAAGTGCAAGTGCCCCAAAAGGCCAGGTCTGGATCCCAGAGGCCAAGCTGCCAGAGAAATGCCGGTGCTGGTGGTCCCGATCACCGACCCCATGTGTGGTGCGAAATCGCAAGCCGCCGCTCTTGGGGAATTTTTGACGTGGCGCCGGTCGCCTTTGCCCCGGGTCTGTGCTCAGGACCTCCAATTCACCCTGGGCACCAAATCCAGAGGCAATGTCTCGGGACCGACAGAGACCACCTCTAGGGTCCAAAATTCTGGCGACGGCTCTCGGGAAGCTGGACACTCTGCTAAGTGCAAGTGCCCCAAAAGGCCAGGTCTGGATCCCAGAGGCCAAGCTGCCAGAGAAATGCCGGTGCTGGTGGTCCCGATCACCGACCCCATGTGTGGTGCGAAATCGCAAGCCGCCGCTCTTGGGGAATTCTTGACGTGGCGCCGGGCGCCTTTGCCCCGGGTCTGTGCTCAGGACCTCCAATTCACCCTGGGCACCAAATCCAGAGGCAATGTCTCGGGACCGACAGAGACCACCTCTAGGGTCCAAAATTCTGGCGACGGCTCTCGGGAAGCTGGACACTCTGCTAGGTGCAAGTGCCCCAAAAGGCCAGGTCTGGATCCCAGAGGCCAAGCTGTCAGAGAAATGCCGGTGCTGGTGGTCCCGATCACCGACCCCATGTGTGGTGCGAAATCGCAAGCGGCAGCTCTTGGGGAATTCTTGACGTGGCGCCGGACGCCTTCGCCCCAGACCTGCGCTCAGGGCAGAAAGGTTCACCCTGGGCACCAAATCCAGAGGCAATGTCTCGGGACCGACAGAGACCACCTCTAGGGTCCAAAATTCTGGCGACGGCTCTCGGGAAGCTGGACACTCTGCTAAGTGCAAGTGCCCCAAAAGGCCAGGTCTGGATCCCAGAGGCCAAGCTGTCAGAGAAATGCCGGTGCTGGTGCTCCCGATCACCGACCCCATGTGTGGTGCGAAATCGCAAGCGGTAGCTCTTGGGGAATTCTTGACGTGGCACCGGGCGCCTTCGCCCCAGACCTGCGCTCAGGGCAGACAGGTTCACCCTGGGCACCAAATCCAGAGGCAATGTCTCGGGACCGACAGAGACCACCTCTAGGGTCCAAAATTCTGGCGACGGCTCTCGGGAAGCTGGACACTCTGCTAAGTGCAAGTGCCCCAAAAGGCCAGGTCTGGATCCCAGAGGCCAAGCTGTCAGAGAAATGCCGGTGCTGGTGGTCCCGATCACTGACCCCATGTGTGGTGCGAAATCGCAAGCCGCCGCTCTTGGGGAATTCTTGACGTGGCGCCGGGCGCCTCCGCCCCAGACCTGCGCTCAGGGCAGACAGGTTCACCCTGGGCACCAAATCCAGAGGCAATGTCTCGGGACCGACAGAGACCACCTCTAGGGTCCAAAATTCTGACGACGGCTCTCGGGAAGCTGGACACTCTGCTAGGTGCAAGTGCCCCAAAAGGCCAGGTCTGGACCTCAGAGGCCAAGCTGTCAGAGAAATGCCGGTGCTGGTGGTCCCGATCACCGACCCCATGTGTGGTGCCAAATCGCAAGCGGCAGCTCTTGGGGAATTCTTGACGTGGCGCCGGGCGCCTTCGCCCCAGAACTGCGTTCAGGGCAGACAAGTTCACCCTGGGCACCAAATCCAGAGGCAATGTCTCGGGACCGACAGAGACCACCTCTAGGGTCCAAAATTCTGGCGACGGCTCTCGGGAAGCTGGACACTCTGCTAGGTGCAAGTGCCCCAAAAGGCCAGGTCTGGACCTCAGAGGCCAAGCTGTCAGAGAAATGCTGGTGCTGGTGCTCCCGATCACCGACCCCATGTGTGGTGCGAAATTGCAAGCCGCCGCTCTTGGGGAATTTTTGACGTGGCGCCGGGCGCCTTCGCCCTGGGTCTGTGCTCAGGACCTCCAATTCACCCTGGGCACCAAATCCAGAGGCAATGTCTCGGGACCGACAGAGACCACCTCTAGGGTCCAAAATTCTGGCGACGGCTCTCGGGAAGCTGGACACTCTGCTAAGTGCAAGTGCCCCAAAAGGCCAGGTCTGGATCCCAGAGGCCAAGCTGTCAGAGAAATGCTGGTGCTGGTGGTCCCAATCACCGACCCCATGTGTGGTGCGAAATCGCAAGCGGCAGCTCTTGGGGAATTCTTGACGTGGCGCCGGGCACCTTCACCCCAGACCTGCGCTCAGGGCAGACAGCTTCACCCTGGGCACCAAATCCAGAGGCAATGTCTCGGGACCGACAGAGACCACCTCTAGGGTCCAAAATTCTGGCGACGGCTCTCGGGAAGCTGGACACTCTGCTAGGTGCAAGTGCCCCAAAAGGCCAGGTCTGGATCCCAGAGGCCAAGCTGTCAGAGAAATGCCGGTGCTGGTGGTCCCGATCACCGACCCCATGTGTGGTGCGAAATCGCAAGCGGCAGCTCTTGGGGAATTCTTGACGTGGCGCCGGGCGCCTTCGCCCCAGACCTGCGCTCAGGGCAGACAGGTTCACCCTGGGCACCAAATCCAGAGGCAATGTCTCGGGACCGACAGAGACCACCTCTAGGGTCCAAAATTCTGGCGACGGCTCTCGGGAAGCTGGACACTCTGCTAGGTGCAAGTGCCCCAAAAGGCCAGGTCTGGACCTCAGAGGCCAAGCTGTCAGAGAAATGCCGGTGCTGGTGGTCCCGATCACTGACCCCATGTGTGGTGCGAAATCGCAAGCCGCCGCTCTTGGGGAATTCTTGACGTGGCGCCGGGCGCCTTTGCCCCGGGTCTGTGCTCAGGACCTCCAATTCACCCTGGGCACCAAATCCAGAGGCAATGTCTCGGGACCGACAGAGACCACCTCTAGGGTCCAAAATTCTGGCGACGGCTCTCGGGAAGCTGGACACTCTGCTAAGTGCAAGTGCCCCAAAAGGCCAGGTCTGGATCCCAGAGGCCAAGCTGCCAGAGAAATGCCGGTGCTGGTGGTCCCGATCACCGACCCCATGTGTGGTGCGAAATCGCAAGCCGCCGCTCTTGGGGAATTTTTGACGTGGCGCCGGGCGCCTTTGCCCCGGGTCTGTGCTCAGGACCTCCAATTCACCCTGGGCACCAAATCCAGAGGCAATGTCTCGGGACCGACAGAGACCACCTCTAGGGTCCAAAATTCTGGCGACGGCTCTCGGGAAGCTGGACACTCTGCTAAGTGCAAGTGCCCCAAAAGGCCAGGTCTGGATCCCAGAGGCCAAGCTGCCAGAGAAATGCCGGTGCTGGTGGTCCCGATCACCGACCCCATGTGTGGTGCGAAATCGCAAGCCGCCGCTCTTGGGGAATTTTTGACGTGGCGCCCGTCGCCTTTGCCCCGGGTCTGTGCTCAGGACCTCCAATTCACCCTGGGCACCAAATCCAGAGGCAATGTCTCGGGACCGACAGAGACCACCTCTAGGGTCCAAAATTCTGGCGACGGCTCTCGGGAAGCTGGACACTCTGCTAAGTGCAAGTGCCCCAAAAGGCCAGGTCTGGATCCCAGAGGCCAAGCTGCCAGAGAAATGCCGGTGCTGGTGGTCCCGATCACCGACCCCATGTGTGGTGCGAAATCGCAAGCCGCCGCTCTTGGGGAATTCTTGACGTGGCGCCGGGCGCCTTTGCCCCGGGTCTGTGCTCAGGACCTCCAATTCACCCTGGGCACCAAATCCAGAGGCAATGTCTCGGGACCGACAGAGACCACCTCTAGGGTCCAAAATTCTGGCGACGGCTCTCGGGAAGCTGGACACTCTGCTAGGTGCAAGTGCCCCAAAAGGCCAGGTCTGGATCCCAGAGGCCAAGCTGTCAGAGAAATGCCGGTGCTGGTGGTCCCGATCACCGACCCCATGTGTGGTGCGAAATCGCAAGCGGCAGCTCTTGGGGAATTCTTGACGTGGCGCCGGACGCCTTCGCCCCAGACCTGCGCTCAGGGCAGAAAGGTTCACCCTGGGCACCAAATCCAGAGGCAATGTCTCGGGACCGACAGAGACCACCTCTAGGGTCCAAAATTCTGGCGACGGCTCTCGGGAAGCTGGACACTCTGCTAGGTGCAAGTGCCCCAAAAGGCCAGGTCTGGATCCCAGAGGCCAAGCTGTCAGAGAAATGCCGGTGCTGGTGGTCCCGATCACCGACCCCATGTGTGGTGCGAAATCGCAAGCGGCAGCTCTTGGGGAATTCTTGACGTGGCGCCGGGCACCTTCGCCCCAGACCTGCGCTCAGGGCAGACAGGTTCACCCTGGGCACCAAATCCAGAGGCAATGTCTCGGGACCGACAGAGACCACCTCTAGGGTCCAAAATTCTGGCGACGGCTCTCGGGAAGCTGGACACTCTGCTAGGTGCAAGTGCCCCAAAAGGCCAGGTCTGGATCCCAGAGGCCAAGCTGCCAGAGAAATGCCGGTGCTGGTGGTCCCGATCACCGACCCCATGTGTGGTGCGAAATCGCAAGCCGCCGCTCTTGGGGAATTTTTGACGTGGCGCCGGGCGCCTTTGCCCTGGGTCTGTGCTCAGGACCTCCAATTCACCCTGGGCACCAAATCCAGAGGCAATGTCTCGGGACCGACAGAGACCACCTCTAGGGTCCAAAATTCTGGCGACGGCTCTCGGGAAGCTGGGCACTCTGCTAAGTGCAAGTGCCCCAAAAGGCCAGGTCTGGATCCCAGAGGCCAAGCTGTCAGAGAAATGCCGGTGCTGGTGCTCCCGATCACCGACCCCATGTGTGGTGCGAAATCGCAAGCGGCAGCTCTTGGGGAATTCTTGACGTGGCGCCGGGCGCCTTCGCCCCAGACCTGCGCTCAGGGCAGACAGGTTCACCCTGGGCACCAAATCCAGAGGCAATGTCTCGGGACCGACAGAGACCACCTCTAGGGTCCAAAATTCTGGCGACGGCTCTCGGGAAGCTGGACACTCTGCTAAGTGCAAGTGCCCCAAAAGGCCAGGTCTGGATCCCAGAGGCCAAGCTGTCAGAGAAATGCCGGTGCTGGTGGTCCCGATCACTGACCCCATGTGTGGTGCGAAATCGCAAGCCGCCGCTCTTGGGGAATTCTTGACGTGGCGCCGGGCGCCTCCGCCCCAGACCTGCGCTCAGGGCAGACAGGTTCACCCTGGGCACCAAATCCAGAGGCAATGTCTCGGGACCGACAGAGACCACCTCTAGGGTCCAAAATTCTGACGACGGCTCTCGGGAAGCTGGACACTCTGCTAGGTGCAAGTGCCCCAAAAGGCCAGGTCTGGACCTCAGAGGCCAAGCTGTCAGAGAAATGCCGGTGCTGGTGGTCCCGATCACCGACCCCATGTGTGGTGCCAAATCGCAAGCGGCAGCTCTTAGGGAATTCTTGACGTGGCGCCGGGCGCCTTCGCCCCAGAACTGCGTTCAGGGCAGACAAGTTCACCCTGGGCACCAAATCCAGAGGCAATGTCTCGGGACCGACAGAGACCACCTCTAGGGTCCAAAATTCTGGCGACGGCTCTCGGGAAGCTGGACACTCTGCTAGGTGCAAGTGCCCCAAAAGGCCAGGTCTGGATCCCAGAGGCCAAGCTGTCAGAGAAATGCCGGTGCTGGTGGTCCCGATCACCGACCCCATGTGTGGTGCGAAATCGCAAGCGGCAGCTCTTGGGGAATTCTTGACGTGGCGCCGGACGCCTTCGCCCCAGACCTGCGCTCAGGGCAGAAAGGTTCACCCTGGGCACCAAATCCAGAGGCAATGTCTCGGGACCGACAGAGACCACCTCTAGGGTCCAAAATTCTGGCGACGGCTCTCGGGAAGCTGGACACTCTGCTAGGTGCAAGTGCCCCAAAAGGCCAGGTCTGGATCCCAGAGGCCAAGCTGTCAGAGAAATGCCGGTGCTGGTGGTCCCGATCACCGACCCCATGTGTGGTGCGAAATCGCAAGCGGCAGCTCTTGGGGAATTCTTGACGTGGCGCCGGGCACCTTCGCCCCAGACCTGCGCTCAGGGCAGACAGGTTCACCCTGGGCACCAAATCCAGAGGCAATGTCTCGGGACCGACAGAGACCACCTCTAGGGTCCAAAATTCTGGCGACGGCTCTCGGGAAGCTGGACACTCTGCTAGGTGCAAGTGCCCCAAAAGGCCAGGTCTGGATCCCAGAGGCCAAGCTGCCAGAGAAATGCCGGTGCTGGTGGTCCCGATCACCGACCCCATGTGTGGTGCGAAATCGCAAGCCGCCGCTCTTGGGGAATTTTTGACGTGGCGCCGGGCGCCTTTGCCCTGGGTCTGTGCTCAGGACCTCCAATTCACCCTGGGCACCAAATCCAGAGGCAATGTCTCGGGACCGACAGAGACCACCTCTAGGGTCCAAAATTCTGGCGACGGCTCTCGGGAAGCTGGGCACTCTGCTAAGTGCAAGTGCCCCAAAAGGCCAGGTCTGGATCCCAGAGGCCAAGCTGTCAGAGAAATGCCGGTGCTGGTGCTCCCGATCACCGACCCCATGTGTGGTGCGAAATCGCAAGCGGCAGCTCTTGGGGAATTCTTGACGTGGCGCCGGGCGCCTTCGCCCCAGACCTGCGCTCAGGGCAGACAGGTTCACCCTGGGCACCAAATCCAGAGGCAATGTCTCGGGACCGACAGAGACCACCTCTAGGGTCCAAAATTCTGGCGACGGCTCTCGGGAAGCTGGACACTCTGCTAAGTGCAAGTGCCCCAAAAGGCCAGGTCTGGATCCCAGAGGCCAAGCTGTCAGAGAAATGCCGGTGCTGGTGGTCCCGATCACTGACCCCATGTGTGGTGCGAAATCGCAAGCCGCCGCTCTTGGGGAATTCTTGACGTGGCGCCGGGCGCCTCCGCCCCAGACCTGCGCTCAGGGCAGACAGGTTCACCCTGGGCACCAAATCCAGAGGCAATGTCTCGGGACCGACAGAGACCACCTCTAGGGTCCAAAATTCTGACGACGGCTCTCGGGAAGCTGGACACTCTGCTAGGTGCAAGTGCCCCAAAAGGCCAGGTCTGGACCTCAGAGGCCAAGCTGTCAGAGAAATGCCGGTGCTGGTGGTCCCGATCACCGACCCCATGTGTGGTGCCAAATCGCAAGCGGCAGCTCTTAGGGAATTCTTGACGTGGCGCCGGGCGCCTTCGCCCCAGAACTGCGTTCAGGGCAGACAAGTTCACCCTGGGCACCAAATCCAGAGGCAATGTCTCGGGACCGACAGAGACCACCTCTAGGGTCCAAAATTCTGGCGACGGCTCTCGGGAAGCTGGACACTCTGCTAGGTGCAAGTGCCCCAAAAGGCCAGGTCTGGACCTCAGAGGCCAAGCTGTCAGAGAAATGCTGGTGCTGGTGCTCCCGATCACCGACCCCATGTGTGGTGCGAAATTGCAAGCCGCCGCTCTTGGGGAATTTTTGACGTGGCGCCGGGCGCCTTCGCCCTGGGTCTGTGCTCAGGACTTCCAATTCACCCTGGGCACCAAATCCAGAGGCAATGTCTCGGGACCGACAGAGACCACCTCTAGGGTCCAAAATTCTGGCGACGGCTCTCGGGAAGCTGGACACTCTGCTAAGTGCAAGTGCCCCAAAAGGCCAGGTCTGGATCCCAGAGGCCAAGCTGTCAGAGAAATGCTGGTGCTGGTGGTCCCGATCACCGACCCCATGTGTGGTGCGAAATCGCAAGCGGCAGCTCTTGGGGAATTCTTGACGTGGCGCCGGGCACCTTCACCCCAGACCTGCGCTCAGGGCAGACAGGTTCACCCTGGGCACCAAATCCAGAGGCAATGTCTCGGGACCGACAGAGACCACCTCTAGGGTCCAAAATTCTGGCGACGGCTCTCGGGAAGCTGGACACTCTGCTAGGTGCAAGTGCCCCAAAAGGCCAGGTCTGGATCCCAGAGGCCAAGCTGTCAGAGAAATGCCGGTGCTGGTGGTCCCGATCACTGACCCCATGTGTGGTGCGAAATCGCAAGCCGCCGCTCTTGGGGAATTCTTGACGTGGCGCCGGGCGCCTTTGCCCCGGGTCTGTGCTCAGGACCTCCAATTCACCCTGGGCACCAAATCCAGAGGCAATGTCTCGGGACCGACAGAGACCACCTCTAGGGTCCAAAATTCTGGCGACGGCTCTCGGGAAGCTGGACACTCTGCTAAGTGCAAGTGCCCCAAAAGGCCAGGTCTGGATCCCAGAGGCCAAGCTGCCAGAGAAATGCCGGTGCTGGTGGTCCCGATCACCGACCCCATGTGTGGTGCGAAATCGCAAGCCGCCGCTCTTGGGGAATTTTTGACGTGGCGCCGGGCGCCTTTGCCCCGGGTCTGTGCTCAGGACCTCCAATTCACCCTGGGCACCAAATCCAGAGGCAATGTCTCGGGACCGACAGAGACCACCTCTAGGGTCCAAAATTCTGGCGACGGCTCTCGGGAAGCTGGGCACTCTGCTAAGTGCAAGTGCCCCAAAAGGCCAGGTCTGGATCCCAGAGGCCAAGCTGTCAGAGAAATGCCGGTGCTGGTGCTCCCGATCACCGACCCCATGTGTGGTGCGAAATCGCAAGCGGTAGCTCTTGGGGAATTCTTGACGTGGCGCCGGGCGCCTTCGCCCCAGACCTGCGCTCAGGGCAGACAGGTTCACCCTGGGCACCAAATCCAGAGGCAATGTCTCGGGACCGACAGAGACCACCTCTAGGGTCCAAAATTCTGGCGACGGCTCTCGGGAAGCTGGACACTCTGCTAAGTGCAAGTGCCCCAAAAGGCCAGGTCTGGATCCCAGAGGCCAAGCTGTCAGAGAAATGCCGGTGCTGGTGGTCCCGATCACTGACCCCATGTGTGGTGCGAAATCGCAAGCCGCCGCTCTTGGGGAATTCTTGACGTGGCGCCGGGCGCCTCCGCCCCAGACCTGCGCTCAGGGCAGACAGGTTCACCCTGGGCACCAAATCCAGAGGCAATGTCTCGGGACCGACAGAGACCACCTCTAGGGTCCAAAATTCTGACGACGGCTCTCGGGAAGCTGGACACTCTGCTAGGTGCAAGTGCCCCAAAAGGCCAGGTCTGGACCTCAGAGGCCAAGCTGTCAGAGAAATGCCGGTGCTGGTGGTCCCGATCACCGACCCCATGTGTGGTGCCAAATCGCAAGCGGCAGCTCTTAGGGAATTCTTGACGTGGCGCCGGGCGCCTTCGCCCCAGAACTGCGTTCAGGGCAGACAAGTTCACCCTGGGCACCAAATCCAGAGGCAATGTCTCGGGACCGACAGAGACCACCTCTAGGGTCCAAAATTCTGGCGACGGCTCTCGGGAAGCTGGACACTCTGCTAGGTGCAAGTGCCCCAAAAGGCCAGGTCTGGACCTCAGAGGCCAAGCTGTCAGAGAAATGCCGGTGCTGGTGGTCCCGATCACCGACCCCATGTGTGGTGCGAAATCGCAAGCCGCCGCTCTTGGGGAATTTTTGACGTGGCGCCGGTCGCCTTTGCCCCGGGTCTGTGCTCAGGACCTCCAATTCACCCTGGGCACCAAATCCAGAGGCAATGTCTCGGGACCGACAGAGACCACCTCTAGGGTCCAAAATTCTGGCGACGGCTCTCGGGAAGCTGGACACTCTGCTAAGTGCAAGTGCCCCAAAAGGCCAGGTCTGGATCCCAGAGGCCAAGCTGCCAGAGAAATGCCGGTGCTGGTGGTCCCGATCACCGACCCCATGTGTGGTGCGAAATCGCAAGCCGCCGCTCTTGGGGAATTCTTGACGTGGCGCCAGGCGCCTTTGCCCCGGGTCTGTGCTCAGGACCTCCAATTCACCCTGGGCACCAAATCCAGAGGCAATGTCTCGGGACCGACAGAGACCACCTCTAGGGTCCAAAATTCTGGCGACGGCTCTCGGGAAGCTGGACACTCTGCTAGGTGCAAGTGCCCCAAAAGGCCAGGTCTGGATCCCAGAGGCCAAGCTGTCAGAGAAATGCCGGTGCTGGTGGTCCCGATCACCGACCCCATGTGTGGTGCGAAATCGCAAGCGGCAGCTCTTGGGGAATTCTTGACGTGGCGCCGGACGCCTTCGCCCCAGACCTGCGCTCAGGGCAGAAAGGTTCACCCTGGGCACCAAATCCAGAGGCAATGTCTCGGGACCGACAGAGACCACCTCTAGGGTCCAAAATTCTGGCGACGGCTCTCGGGAAGCTGGACACTCTGCTAGGTGCAAGTGCCCCAAAAGGCCAGGTCTGGATCCCAGAGGCCAAGCTGTCAGAGAAATGCCGGTGCTGGTGGTCCCGATCACTGACCCCATGTGTGGTGCGAAATCGCAAGCCGCCGCTCTTGGGGAATTCTTGACGTGGCGCCGGGCACCTTTGCCCCGGGTCTGTGCTCAGGACCTCCAATTCACCCTGGGCACCAAATCCAGAGGCAATGTCTCGGGACCGACAGAGACCACCTCTAGGGTCCAAAATTCTGGCGACGGCTCTCGGGAAGCTGGACACTCTGCTAGGTGCAAGTGCCCCAAAAGGCCAGGTCTGGATCCCAGAGGCCAAGCTGTCAGAGAAATGCCGGTGCTGGTGGTCCCGATCACCGACCCCATGTGTGGTGCGAAATCGCAAGCGGCAGCTCTTGGGGAATTATTGACGTGGCGCCGGGCGCCTTCGCCCCAGACCTGCGCTCAGGGCAGACAGGTTCACCCTGGGCACCAAATCCAGAGGCAATGTCTCGGGACCGACAGAGACCACCTCTAGGGTCCAAAATTCTGGCGACGGCTCTCGGGAAGCTGGGCACTCTGCTAAGTGCAAGTGCCCCAAAAGGCCAGGTCTGGATCCCAGAGGCCAAGCTGTCAGAGAAATGCCGGTGCTGGTGCTCCCGATCACCGACCCCATGTGTGGTGCGAAATCGCAAGCGGCAGCTCTTGGGGAATTCTTGACGTGGCGCCGGACGCCTTCGCCCCAGACCTGCGCTCAGGGCAGAAAGGTTCACCCTGGGCACCAAATCCAGAGGCAATGTCTCGGGACCGACAGAGACCACCTCTAGGGTCCAAAATTCTGGCGACGGCTCTCGGGAAGCTGGACACTCTGCTAAGTGCAAGTGCCCCAAAAGGCCAGGTCTGGATCCCAGAGGCCAAGCTGTCAGAGAAATGCCGGTGCTGGTGGTCCCGATCACCGACCCCATGTGTGGTGCGAAATCGCAAGCGGCAGCTCTTGGGGAATTCTTGACGTGGCGCCGGGCACCTTCGCCCCAGACCTGCGCTCAGGGCAGACAGGTTCACCCTGGGCACCAAATCCAGAGGCAATGTCTCGGGACCGACAGAGACCACCTCTAGGGTCCAAAATTCTGGCGACGGCTCTCGGGAAGCTGGACACTCTGCTAGGTGCAAGTGCCCCAAAAGGCCAGGTCTGGATCCCAGAGGCCAAGCTGTCAGAGAAATGCCAGTGCTGGTGGTCCCGATCACCGACCCCATGTGTGGTGCGAAATCGCAAGCGGCCGCTCTTGGGGAATTCTTGACGTGGCGCCGGACGCCTTCGCCCCAGACCTGCGCTCAGGGCAGAAAGGTTCACCCTGGGCACCAAATCCAGAGGCAATGTCTCGGGACCGACAGAGACCACCTCTAGGGTCCAAAATTCTGGCGACGGCTCTCGGGAAGCTGGACACTCTGCTAGGTGCAAGTGCCCCAAAAGGCCAGGTCTGGACCTCAGAGGCCAAGCTGTCAGAGAAATGCCGGTGCTGGTGGTCCCGATCACTGACCCCATGTGTGGTGCGAAATCGCAAGCCGCCGCACTTGGGGAATTCTTGACGTGGCGCCGGGCGCCTTTGCCCCGGGTCTGTGCTCAGGACCTCCAATTCACCCTGGGCACCAAATCCAGAGGCAATGTCTCGGGACCGACAGAGACCACCTCTAGGGTCCAAAATTCTGGCGACGGCTCTCGGGAAGCTGGGCACTCTGCTAAGTGCAAGTGCCCCAAAAGGCCAGGTCTGGATCCCAGAGGCCAAGCTGTCAGAGAAATGCCGGTGCTGGTGCTCCCGATCACCGACCCCATGTGTGGTGCGAAATCGCAAGCGGCAGCTCTTGGGGAATTCTTGACGTGGCGCCGGGCGCCTTCGCCCCAGACCTGCGCTCAGGGCAGAAAGGTTCACCCTGGGCACCAAATCCAGAGGCAATGTCTCGGGACCGACAGAGACCACCTCTAGGGTCCAAAATTCTGGCGACGGCTCTCGGGAAGCTGGACACTCTGCTAAGTGCAAGTGCCCCAAAAGGCCAGGTCTGGATCCCAGAGGCCAAGCTGTCAGAGAAATGCCGGTGCTGGTGGTCCCGATCACTGACCCCATGTGTGGTGCGAAATCGCAAGCCGCCGCTCTTGGGGAATTTTTGACGTGGCGCCGGGCGCCTTTGCCCCGGGTCTGTGCTCAGGACCTCCAATTCACCCTGGGCACCAAATCCAGAGGCAATGTCTCGGGACCGACAGAGACCACCTCTAGGGTCCAAAATTCTGGCGACGGCTCTCGGGAAGCTGGGCACTCTGCTAAGTGCAAGTGCCCCAAAAGGCCAGGTCTGGATCCCAGAGGCCAAGCTGTCAGAGAAATGCCGGTGCTGGTGCTCCCGATCACCGACCCCATGTGTGGTGCGAAATCGCAAGCGGCAGCTCTTGGGGAATTCTTGACGTGGCGCCGGGCGCCTTCGCCCCAGACCTGCGCTCAGGGCAGACAGGTTCACCCTGGGCACCAAATCCAGAGGCAATGTCTCGGGACCGACAGAGACCACCTCTAGGGTCCAAAATTCTGGCGACGGCTCTCGGGAAGCTGGACACTCTGCTAAGTGCAAGTGCCCCAAAAGGCCAGGTCTGGATCCCAGAGGCCAAGCTGTCAGAGAAATGCCGGTGCTGGTGGTCCCGATCACTGACCCCATGTGTGGTGCGAAATCGCAAGCCGCCGCTCTTGGGGAATTCTTGACGTGGCGCCGGGCGCCTCCGCCCCAGACCTGCGCTCAGGGCAGACAGGTTCACCCTGGGCACCAAATCCAGAGGCAATGTCTCGGGACCGACAGAGACCACCTCTAGGGTCCAAAATTCTGGCGACGGCTCTCGGGAAGCTGGACACTCTGCTAAGTGCAAGTGCCCCAAAAGGCCAGGTCTGGATCCCAGAGGCCAAGCTGTCAGAGAAATGCCGGTGCTGGTGGTCCCGATCACCGACCCCATGTGTGGTGCGAAATCGCAAGCGGCAGCTCTTGGGGAATTCTTGACGTGGCGCCGGGCACCTTCGCCCCAGACCTGCGCTCAGGGCAGACAGGTTCACCCTGGGCACCAAATCCAGAGGCAATGTCTCGGGACCGACAGAGACCACCTCTAGGGTCCAAAATTCTGGCGACGGCTCTCGGGAAGCTGGACACTCTGCTAGGTGCAAGTGCCCCAAAAGGCCAGGTCTGGATCCCAGAGGCCAAGCTGTCAGAGAAATGCCAGTGCTGGTGGTCCCGATCACCGACCCCATGTGTGGTGCGAAATCGCAAGCGGCCGCTCTTGGGGAATTCTTGACGTGGCGCCGGACGCCTTCGCCCCAGACCTGCGCTCAGGGCAGAAAGGTTCACCCTGGGCACCAAATCCAGAGGCAATGTCTCGGGACCGACAGAGACCACCTCTAGGGTCCAAAATTCTGGCGACGGCTCTCGGGAAGCTGGACACTCTGCTAGGTGCAAGTGCCCCAAAAGGCCAGGTCTGGACCTCAGAGGCCAAGCTGTCAGAGAAATGCCGGTGCTGGTGGTCCCGATCACTGACCCCATGTGTGGTGCGAAATCGCAAGCCGCCGCTCTTGGGGAATTCTTGACGTGGCGCCGGGCGCCTTTGCCCCGGGTCTGTGCTCAGGACCTCCAATTCACCCTGGGCACCAAATCCAGAGGCAATGTCTCGGGACCGACAGAGACCACCTCTAGGGTCCAAAATTCTGGCGACGGCTCTCGGGAAGCTGGGCACTCTGCTAAGTGCAAGTGCCCCAAAAGGCCAGGTCTGGATCCCAGAGGCCAAGCTGTCAGAGAAATGCCGGTGCTGGTGCTCCCGATCACCGACCCCATGTGTGGTGCGAAATCGCAAGCGGCAGCTCTTGGGGAATTCTTGACGTGGCGCCGGGCGCCTTCGCCCCAGACCTGCGCTCAGGGCAGACAGGTTCACCCTGGGCACCAAATCCAGAGGCAATGTCTCGGGACCGACAGAGACCACCTCTAGGGTCCAAAATTCTGGCGACGGCTCTCGGGAAGCTGGACACTCTGCTAAGTGCAAGTGCCCCAAAAGGCCAGGTCTGGATCCCAGAGGCCAAGCTGTCAGAGAAATGCCGGTGCTGGTGGTCCCGATCACTGACCCCATGTGTGGTGCGAAATCGCAAGCCGCCGCTCTTGGGGAATTTTTGACGTGGCGCCGGGCGCCTTTGCCCCGGGTCTGTGCTCAGGACCTCCAATTCACCCTGGGCACCAAATCCAGAGGCAATGTCTCGGGACCGACAGAGACCACCTCTAGGGTCCAAAATTCTGGCGACGGCTCTCGGGAAGCTGGGCACTCTGCTAAGTGCAAGTGCCCCAAAAGGCCAGGTCTGGATCCCAGAGGCCAAGCTGTCAGAGAAATGCCGGTGCTGGTGCTCCCGATCACCGACCCCATGTGTGGTGCGAAATCGCAAGCGGCAGCTCTTGGGGAATTCTTGACGTGGCGCCGGGCGCCTTCGCCCCAGACCTGCGCTCAGGGCAGACAGGTTCACCCTGGGCACCAAATCCAGAGGCAATGTCTCGGGACCGACAGAGACCACCTCTAGGGTCCAAAATTCTGGCGACGGCTCTCGGGAAGCTGGACACTCTGCTAAGTGCAAGTGCCCCAAAAGGCCAGGTCTGGATCCCAGAGGCCAAGCTGTCAGAGAAATGCCGGTGCTGGTGGTCCCGATCACTGACCCCATGTGTGGTGCGAAATCGCAAGCCGCCGCTCTTGGGGAATTCTTGACGTGGCGCCGGGCGCCTCCGCCCCAGACCTGCGCTCAGGGCAGACAGGTTCACCCTGGGCACCAAATCCAGAGGCAATGTCTCGGGACCGACAGAGACCACCTCTAGGGTCCAAAATTCTGACGACGGCTCTCGGGAAGCTGGACACTCTGCTAGGTGCAAGTGCCCCAAAAGGCCAGGTCTGGACCTCAGAGGCCAAGCTGTCAGAGAAATGCCGGTGCTGGTGGTCCCGATCACCGACCCCATGTGTGGTGCCAAATCGCAAGCGGCAGCTCTTGGGGAATTCTTGACGTGGCGCCGGGCGCCTTCGCCCCAGAACTGCGTTCAGGGCAGACAAGTTCACCCTGGGCACCAAATCCAGAGGCAATGTCTCGGGACCGACAGAGACCACCTCTAGGGTCCAAAATTCTGGCGACGGCTCTCGGGAAGCTGGACACTCTGCTAGGTGCAAGTGCCCCAAAAGGCCAGGTCTGGACCTCAGAGGCCAAGCTGTCAGAGAAATGCTGGTGCTGGTGCTCCCAATCACCGACCCCATGTGTGGTGCGAAATTGCAAGCCGCCGCTCTTGGGGAATTTTTGACGTGGCGCCGGGCGCCTTCGCCCTGGGTCTGTGCTCAGGACCTCCAATTCACCCTGGGCACCAAATCCAGAGGCAATGTCTCGGGACCGACAGAGACCACCTCTAGGGTCCAAAATTCTGGCGACGGCTCTCGGGAAGCTGGACACTCTGCTAAGTGCAAGTGCCCCAAAAGGCCAGGTCTGGATCCCAGAGGCCAAGCTGTCAGAGAAATGCTGGTGCTGGTGGTCCCGATCACCGACCCCATGTGTGGTGCGAAATCGCAAGCGGCAGCTCTTGGGGAATTCTTGACGTGGCGCCGGGCACCTTCACCCCAGACATGCGCTCAGGGCAGACAGGTTCACCCTGGGCACCAAATCCAGAGGCAATGTCTCGGGACCGACAGAGACCACCTCTAGGGTCCAAAATTCTGGCGACGGCTCTCGGGAAGCTGGACACTCTGCTAGGTGCAAGTGCCCCAAAAGGCCAGGTCTGGATCCCAGAGGCCAAGCTGTCAGAGAAATGCCGGTGCTGGTGGTCCCGATCACCGACCCCATGTGTGGTGCGAAATCGCAAGCGGCAGCTCTTGGGGAATTCTTGACGTGGCGCCGGGCGCCTTCGCCCCAGACCTGCGCTCAGGGCAGACAGGTTCACCCTGGGCACCAAATCCAGAGGCAATGTCTCGGGACCGACAGAGACCACCTCTAGGGTCCAAAATTCTGGCGACGGCTCTCGGGAAGCTGGACACTCTGCTAGGTGCAAGTGCCCCAAAAGGCCAGGTCTGGACCTCAGAGGCCAAGCTGTCAGAGAAATGCCGGTGCTGGTGGTCCCGATCACTGACCCCATGTGTGGTGCGAAATCGCAAGCCGCCGCTCTTGGGGAATTCTTGACGTGGCGTCGGGCGCCTTTGCCCCGGGTCTGTGCTCAGGACCTCCAATTCACCCTGGGCACCAAATCCAGAGGCAATGTCTCGGGACCGACAGAGACCACCTCTAGGGTCCAAAATTCTGGCGACGGCTCTCGGGAAGCTGGACACTCTGCTAAGTGCAAGTGCCCCAAAAGGCCAGGTCTGGATCCCAGAGGCCAAGCTGCCAGAGAAATGCCGGTGCTGGTGGTCCCGATCACCGACCCCATGTGTGGTGCGAAATCGCAAGCCGCCGCTCTTGGGGAATTTTTGACGTGGCGCCGGGCGCCTTTGCCCCGGGTCTGTGCTCAGGACCTCCAATTCACCCTGGGCACCAAATCCAGAGGCAATGTCTCGGGACCGACAGAGACCACCTCTAGGGTCCAAAATTCTGGCGACGGCTCTCGGGAAGCTGGACACTCTGCTAAGTGCAAGTGCCCCAAAAGGCCAGGTCTGGATCCCAGAGGCCAAGCTGCCAGAGAAATGCCGGTGCTGGTGGTCCCGATCACCGACCCCATGTGTGGTGCGAAATCGCAAGCCGCCGCTCTTGGGGAATTTTTGACGTGGCGCCGGTCGCCTTTGCCCCGGGTCTGTGCTCAGGAACTCCAATTCACCCTGGGCACCAAATCCAGAGGCAATGTCTCGGGACCGACAGAGACCACCTCTAGGGTCCAAAATTCTGGCGACGGCTCTCGGGAAGCTGGACACTCTGCTAAGTGCAAGTGCCCCAAAAGGCCAGGTCTGGATCCCAGAGGCCAAGCTGCCAGAGAAATGCCGGTGCTGGTGGTCCCGATCACTGACCCCATGTGTGGTGCGAAATCGCAAGCCGCCGCTCTTGGGGAATTCTTGACGTGGCGCCGGGCGCCTTTGCCCCGGGTCTGTGCTCAGGACCTCCAATTCACCCTGGGCACCAAATCCAGAGGCAATGTCTCGGGACCGACAGAGACCACCTCTAGGGTCCAAAATTCTGGCGACGGCTCTCGGGAAGCTGGACACTCTGCTAGGTGCAAGTGCCCCAAAAGGCCAGGTCTGGATCCCAGAGGCCAAGCTGTCAGAGAAATGCCGGTGCTGGTGGTCCCGATCACCGACCCCATGTGTGGTGCGAAATCGCAAGCGGCAGCTCTTGGGGAATTCTTGACGTGGCGCCGGACGCCTTCGCCCCAGACCTGCGCTCAGGGCAGAAAGGTTCACCCTGGGCACCAAATCCAGAGGCAATGTCTCGGGACCGACAGAGACCACCTCTAGGGTCCAAAATTCTGGCGACGGCTCTCGGGAAGCTGGACACTCTGCTAAGTGCAAGTGCCCCAAAAGGCCAGGTCTGGATCCCAGAGGCCAAGCTGTCAGAGAAATGCCGGTGCTGGTGGTCCCGATCACCGACCCCATGTGTGGTGCGAAATCGCAAGCGGCAGCTCTTGGGGAATTCTTGACGTGGCGCCGGGCACCTTCGCCCCAGACCTGCGCTCAGGGCAGACAGGTTCACCCTGGGCACCAAATCCAGAGGCAATGTCTCGGGACCGACAGAGACCACCTCTAGGGTCCAAAATTCTGGCGACGGCTCTCGGGAAGCTGGACACTCTGCTAGGTGCAAGTGCCCCAAAAGGCCAGGTCTGGATCCCAGAGGCCAAGCTGTCAGAGAAATGCCGGTGCTGGTGGTCCCGATCACCGACCCCATGTGTGGTGCGAAATCGCAAGCGGCAGCTCTTGGGGAATTCTTGACGTGGCGCCGGGCGCCTTCGCCCCAGACCTGCGCTCAGGGCAGACAGGTTCACCCTGGGCACCAAATCCAGAGGCAATGTCTCGGGACCGACAGAGACCACCTCTAGGGTCCAAAATTCTGGCGACGGCTCTCGGGAAGCTGGGCACTCTGCTAAGTGCAAGTGCCCCAAAAGGCCAGGTCTGGATCCCAGAGGCCAAGCTGTCAGAGAAATGCCGGTGCTGGTGCTCCCGATCACCGACCCCATGTGTGGTGCGAAATCGCAAGCGGCAGCTCTTGGGGAATTCTTGACGTGGCGCCGGGCACCTTCGCCCCAGACCTGCGCTCAGGGCAGACAGGTTCACCCTGGGCACCAAATCCAGAGGCAATGTCTCGGGACCGACAGAGACCACCTCTAGGGTCCAAAATTCTGGCGACGGCTCTCGGGAAGCTGGACACTCTGCTAGGTGCAAGTGCCCCAAAAGGCCAGGTCTGGATCCCAGAGGCCAAGCTGTCAGAGAAATGCCGGTGCTGGTGGTCCCGATCACCGACCCCATGTGTGGTGCGAAATCGCAAGCGGCAGCTCTTGGGGAATTCTTGACGTGGCGCCGGGCACCTTCGCCCCAGACCTGCGCTCAGGGCAGAAAGGTTCACCCTGGGCACCAAATCCAGAGGCAATGTCTCGGGACCGACAGAGACCACCTCTAGGGTCCAAAATTCTGGCGACGGCTCTCGGGAAGCTGGACACTCTGCTAAGTGCAAGTGCCCCAAAAGGCCAGGTCTGGATCCCAGAGGCCAAGCTGTCAGAGAAATGCCGGTGCTGGTGGTCCCGATCACCGACCCCATGTGTGGTGCGAAATCGCAAGCGGCAGCTCTTGGGGAATTCTTGACGTGGCGCCGGGCACCTTCGCCCCAGACCTGCGCTCAGGGCAGACAGGTTCACCCTGGGCACCAAATCCAGAGGCAATGTCTCGGGACCGACAGAGACCACCTCTAGGGTCCAAAATTCTGGCGACGGCTCTCGGGAAGCTGGACACTCTGCTAGGTGCAAGTGCCCCAAAAGGCCAGGTCTGGATCCCAGAGGCCAAGCTGTCAGAGAAATGCCGGTGCTGGTGGTCCCGATCACCGACCCCATGTGTGGTGCGAAATCGCAAGCGGCAGCTCTTGGGGAATTCTTGACGTGGCGCCGGGCGCCTTCGCCCCAGACCTGCGCTCAGGGCAGACAGGTTCACCCTGGGCACCAAATCCAGAGGCAATGTCTCGGGACCGACAGAGACCACCTCTAGGGTCCAAAATTCTGGCGACGGCTCTCGGGAAGCTGGACACTCTGCTAGGTGCAAGTGCCCCAAAAGGCCAGGTCTGGACCTCAGAGGCCAAGCTGTCAGAGAAATGCCGGTGCTGGTGGTCCCGATCACCGACCCCATGTGTGGTGCGAAATCGCAAGCCGCCGCTCTTGGGGAATTTTTGACGTGGCGCCGGGCGCCTTTGCCCCGGGTCTGTGCTCAGGACCTCCAATTCACCCTGGGCACCAAATCCAGAGGCAATGTCTCGGGACCGACAGAGACCACCTCTAGGGTCCAAAATTCTGGCGACGGCTCTCGGGAAGCTGGGCACTCTGCTAAGTGCAAGTGCCCCAAAAGGCCAGGTCTGGATCCCAGAGGCCAAGCTGCCAGAGAAATGCCGGTGCTGGTGCTCCCGATCACCGACCCCATGTGTGGTGCGAAATCGCAAGCCGCCGCTCTTGGGGAATTCTTGACGTGGCGCCGGGCGCCTTTGCCCCGGGTCTGTGCTCAGGACCTCCAATTCACCCTGGGCACCAAATCCAGAGGCAATGTCTCGGGACCGACAGAGACCACCTCTAGGGTCCAAAATTCTGGCGACGGCTCTCGGGAAGCTCGACACTCTGCTAGGTGCAAGTGCCCCAAAAGGCCAGGTCTGGATCCCAGAGGCCAAGCTGTCAGAGAAATGCCGGTGCTGGTGGTCCCGATCACCGACCCCATGTGTGGTGCGAAATCGCAAGCGGCAGCTCTTGGGGAATTCTTGACGTGGCGCCGGACGCCTTCGCCCCAGACCTGCGCTCAGGGCAGAAAGGTTCACCCTGGGCACCAAATCCAGAGGCAATGTCTCGGGACCGACAGAGACCACCTCTAGGGTCCAAAATTCTGGCGACGGCTCTCGGGAAGCTGGACACTTTGCTAAGTGCAAGTGCCCCAAAAGGCCAGGTCTGGATCCCAGAGGCCAAGCTGTCAGAGAAATGCCGGTGCTGGTGGTCCCGATCACCGACCCCATGTGTGGTGCGAAATCGCAAGCGGCAGCTCTTGGGGAATTCTTGATGTGGCGCCGGGCACCTTCGCCCCAGACCTGCGCTCAGGGCAGACAGGTTCACCCTGGGCACCAAATCCAGAGGCAATGTCTCGGGACCGACAGAGACCACCTCTAGGGTCCAAAATTCTGGCGACGGCTCTCGGGAAGCTGGACACTCTGCTAGGTGCAAGTGCCCCAAAAGGCCAGGTCTGGATCCCAGAGGCCAAGCTGTCAGAGAAATGCCGGTGCTGGTGGTCCCGATCACCGACCCCATGTGTGGTGCCAAATCGCAAGCGGCAGCTCTTGGGGAATTCTTGACGTGGCGCCGGACGCCTTCGCCCCAGACCTGCGCTCAGGGCAGAAAGGTTCACCCTGGGCACCAAATCCAGAGGCAATGTCTCGGGACCGACAGAGACCACCTCTAGGGTCCAAAATTCTGGCGACGGCTCTCGGGAAGCTGGACACTCTGCTAGGTGCAAGTGCCCCAAAAGGCCAGGTCTGGATCCCAGAGGCCAAGCTGTCAGAGAAATGCCAGTGCTGGTGGTCCCGATCACCGACCCCATGTGTGGTGCGAAATCGCAAGCGGCAGCTCTTGGGGAATTCTTGACGTGGCGCCGGGCACCTTCGCCCCAGACCTGCGCTCAGGGCAGACAGGTTCACCCTGGGCACCAAATCCAGAGGCAATGTCTCGGGACCGACAGAGACCACCTCTAGGGTCCAAAATTCTGGCGACGGCTCTCGGGAAGCTGGACACTCTGCTAGGTGCAAGTGCCCCAAAAGGCCAGGTCTGGACCTCAGAGGCCAAGCTGTCAGAGAAATGCCGGTGCTGGTGGTCCCGATCACCGACCCCATGTGTGGTGCGAAATCGCAAGCGGCAGCTCTTGGGGAATTCTTGACGTGGCGCCGGGCACCTTCGCCCCAGAACTGCGTTCAGGGCAGACAAGTTCACCCTGGGCACCAAATCCAGAGGCAATGTCTCGGGACCGACAGAGACCACCTCTAGGGTCCAAAATTCTGGCGACGGCTCTCGGGAAGCTGGACACTCTGCTAGGTGCAAGTGCCCCAAAAGGCCAGGTCTGGACCTCAGAGGCCAAGCTGTCAGAGAAATGCTGGTGCTGGTGCTCCCAATCACCGACCCCATGTGTGGTGCGAAATCGCAAGCGGCCGCTCTTGGGGAATTTTTGACGTGGCGCCGGGCGCCTTCGCCCTGGGTCTGTGCTCAGGACCTCCAATTCACCCTGGGCACCAAATCCAGAGGCAATGTCTCGGGACCGACAGAGACCACCTCTAGGGTCCAAAATTCTGGCGACGGCTCTCGGGAAGCTGGACACTCTGCTAAGTGCAAGTGCCCCAAAAGGCCAGGTCTGGATCCCAGAGGCCAAGCTGCCAGAGAAATGCCGGTGCTGGTGGTCCCGATCACCGACCCCATGTGTGGTGCGAAATCGCAAGCCGCCGCTCTTGGGGAATTCTTGACGTGGCGCCGGGCGCCTTTGCCCCGGGTCTGTGCTCAGGACCTCCAATTCACCCTGGGCACCAAATCCAGAGGCAATGTCTCGGGACCGACAGAGACCACCTCTAGGGTCCAAAATTCTGGCGACGGCTCTCGGGAAGCTCGACACTCTGCTAGGTGCAAGTGCCCCAAAAGGCCAGGTCTGGATCCCAGAGGCCAAGCTGTCAGAGAAATGCCGGTGCTGGTGGTCCCGATCACCGACCCCATGTGTGGTGCGAAATCGCAAGCGGCAGCTCTTGGGGAATTCTTGACGTGGCGCCGGACGCCTTCGCCCCAGACCTGCGCTCAGGGCAGAAAGGTTCACCCTGGGCACCAAATCCAGAGGCAATGTCTCGGGACCGACAGAGACCACCTCTAGGGTCCAAAATTCTGGCGACGGCTCTCGGGAAGCTGGACACTTTGCTAAGTGCAAGTGCCCCAAAAGGCCAGGTCTGGATCCCAGAGGCCAAGCTGTCAGAGAAATGCCGGTGCTGGTGGTCCCGATCACCGACCCCATGTGTGGTGCGAAATCGCAAGCGGCAGCTCTTGGGGAATTCTTGATGTGGCGCCGGGCACCTTCGCCCCAGACCTGCGCTCAGGGCAGACAGGTTCACCCTGGGCACCAAATCCAGAGGCAATGTCTCGGGACCGACAGAGACCACCTCTAGGGTCCAAAATTCTGGCGACGGCTCTCGGGAAGCTGGACACTCTGCTAGGTGCAAGTGCCCCAAAAGGCCAGGTCTGGATCCCAGAGGCCAAGCTGTCAGAGAAATGCCGGTGCTGGTGGTCCCGATCACCGACCCCATGTGTGGTGCCAAATCGCAAGCGGCAGCTCTTGGGGAATTCTTGACGTGGCGCCGGACGCCTTCGCCCCAGACCTGCGCTCAGGGCAGAAAGGTTCACCCTGGGCACCAAATCCAGAGGCAATGTCTCGGGACCGACAGAGACCACCTCTAGGGTCCAAAATTCTGGCGACGGCTCTCGGGAAGCTGGACACTCTGCTAGGTGCAAGTGCCCCAAAAGGCCAGGTCTGGATCCCAGAGGCCAAGCTGTCAGAGAAATGCCAGTGCTGGTGGTCCCGATCACCGACCCCATGTGTGGTGCGAAATCGCAAGCGGCAGCTCTTGGGGAATTCTTGACGTGGCGCCGGGCACCTTCGCCCCAGACCTGCGCTCAGGGCAGACAGGTTCACCCTGGGCACCAAATCCAGAGGCAATGTCTCGGGACCGACAGAGACCACCTCTAGGGTCCAAAATTCTGGCGACGGCTCTCGGGAAGCTGGACACTCTGCTAGGTGCAAGTGCCCCAAAAGGCCAGGTCTGGATCCCAGAGGCCAAGCTGTCAGAGAAATGCCGGTGCTGGTGGTCCCGATCACCGACCCCATGTGTGGTGCGAAATCGCAAGCGGCAGCTCTTGGGGAATTCTTGACGTGGCGCCGGGCGCCTTCGCCCCAGACCTGCGCTCAGGGCAGACAGGTTCACCCTGGGCACCAAATCCAGAGGCAATGTCTCGGGACCGACAGAGACCACCTCTAGGGTCCAAAATTCTGGCGACGGCTCTCGGGAAGCTGGACACTCTGCTAGGTGCAAGTGCCCCAAAAGGCCAGGTCTGGACCTCAGAGGCCAAGCTGTCAGAGAAATGCCGGTGCTGGTGGTCCCGATCACCGACCCCATGTGTGGTGCGAAATCGCAAGCCGCCGCTCTTGGGGAATTTTTGACGTGGCGCCGGGCGCCTTTGCCCCGGGTCTGTGCTCAGGACCTCCAATTCACCCTGGGCACCAAATCCAGAGGCAATGTCTCGGGACCGACAGAGACCACCTCTAGGGTCCAAAATTCTGGCGACGGCTCTCGGGAAGCTGGGCACTCTGCTAAGTGCAAGTGCCCCAAAAGGCCAGGTCTGGATCCCAGAGGCCAAGCTGTCAGAGAAATGCCGGTGCTGGTGCTCCCGATCACCGACCCCATGTGTGGTGCGAAATCGCAAGCGGCAGCTCTTGGGGAATTCTTGACGTGGCGCCGGGCGCCTTCGCCCCAGACCTGCGCTCAGGGCAGACAGGTTCACCCTGGGCACCAAATCCAGAGGCAATGTCTCGGGACCGACAGAGACCACCTCTAGGGTCCAAAATTCTGACGACGGCTCTCGGGAAGCTGGACACTCTGCTAAGTGCAAGTGCCCCAAAAGGCCAGGTCTGGATCCCAGAGGGAAGGTGTCAGAGAAATGCCGGTGCTGGTGGTCCCGATCACCGACCCCATGTGTGGTGCGAAATCGCAAGCGGCAGCTCTTGGGGAATTCTTGACGTGGCGCCGGGCGCCTCCGCCCCAGACCTGCGCTCAGGGCAGACAGGTTCACCCTGGGCACCAAATCCAGAGGCAATGTCTCGGGACCGACAGAGACCACCTCTAGGGTCCAAAATTCTGACGACGGCTCTCGGGAAGCTGGACACTCTGCTAGGTGCAAGTGCCCCAAAAGGCCAGGTCTGGACCTCAGAGGCCAAGCTGTCAGAGAAATGCCGGTGCTGGTGGTCCCGATCACCGACCCCATGTGTGGTGCGAAATCGCAAGCGGCAGCTCTTGGGGAATTCTTGACGTGGCGCCGGGCGCCTTCGCCCCAGAACTGCGTTCAGGGCAGACAAGTTCACCCTGGGCACCAAATCCAGAGGCAATGTCTCGGGACCGACAGAGACCACCTCTAGGGTCCAAAATTCTGGCGACGGCTCTCGGGAAGCTGGACACTCTGCTAGGTGCAAGTGCCCCAAAAGGCCAGGTCTGGACCTCAGAGGCCAAGCTGTCAGAGAAATGCTGGTGCTGGTGCTCCCGATCACCGACCCCATGTGTGGTGCGAAATCGCAAGCGGCCGCTCTTGGGGAATTTTTGACGTGGCGCCGGGCGCCTTCGCCCTGGGTCTGTGCTCAGGACCTCCAATTCACCCTGGGCACCAAATCCAGAGGCAATGTCTCGGGACCGACAGAGACCACCTCTAGGGTCCAAAATTCTGGCGACGGCTCTCGGGAAGCTGGACACTCTGCTAAGTGCAAGTGCCCCAAAAGGCCAGGTCTGGATCCCAGAGGCCAAGCTGCCAGAGAAATGCCGGTGCTGGTGGTCCCGATCACCGACCCCATGTGTGGTGCGAAATCGCAAGCCGCCGCTCTTGGGGAATTCTTGACGTGGCGCCGGGCGCCTTTGCCCCGGGTCTGTGCTCAGGACCTCCAATTCACCCTGGGCACCAAATCCAGAGGCAATGTCTCGGGACCGACAGAGACCACCTCTAGGGTCCAAAATTCTGGCGACGGCTCTCGGGAAGCTCGACACTCTGCTAGGTGCAAGTGCCCCAAAAGGCCAGGTCTGGATCCCAGAGGCCAAGCTGTCAGAGAAATGCCGGTGCTGGTGGTCCCGATCACCGACCCCATGTGTGGTGCGAAATCGCAAGCGGCAGCTCTTGGGGAATTCTTGACGTGGCGCCGGACGCCTTCGCCCCAGACCTGCGCTCAGGGCAGAAAGGTTCACCCTGGGCACCAAATCCAGAGGCAATGTCTCGGGACCGACAGAGACCACCTCTAGGGTCCAAAATTCTGGCGACGGCTCTCGGGAAGCTGGACACTTTGCTAAGTGCAAGTGCCCCAAAAGGCCAGGTCTGGATCCCAGAGGCCAAGCTGTCAGAGAAATGCCGGTGCTGGTGCTCCCGATCACCGACCCCATGTGTGGTGCGAAATCGCAAGCGGCAGCTCTTGGGGAATTCTTGATGTGGCGCCGGGCACCTTCGCCCCAGACCTGCGCTCAGGGCAGACAGGTTCACCCTGGGCACCAAATCCAGAGGCAATGTCTCGGGACCGACAGAGACCACCTCTAGGGTCCAAAATTCTGGCGACGGCTCTCGGGAAGCTGGACACTCTGCTAGGTGCAAGTGCCCCAAAAGGCCAGGTCTGGATCCCAGAGGCCAAGCTGTCAGAGAAATGCCAGTGCTGGTGGTCCCGATCACCGACCCCATGTGTGGTGCGAAATCGCAAGCGGCAGCTCTTGGGGAATTCTTGACGTGGCGCCGGGCGCCTCCGCCCCAGACCTGCGCTCAGGGCAGACAGGTTCACCCTGGGCACCAAATCCAGAGGCAATGTCTCGGGACCGACAGAGACCACCTCTAGGGTCCAAAATTCTGACGACGGCTCTCGGGAAGCTGGACACTCTGCTAGGTGCAAGTGCCCCAAAAGGCCAGGTCTGGACCTCAGAGGCCAAGCTGTCAGAGAAATGCCGGTGCTGGTGGTCCCGATCACCGACCCCATGTGTGGTGCGAAATCGCAAGCCGCCGCTCTTGGGGAATTTTTGACGTGGCGCCGGGCGCCTTCGCCCCGGGTCTGTGCTCAGGACCTCCAATTCACCCTGGGCACCAAATCCAGAGGCAATGTCTCGGGACCGACAGAGACCACCTCTAGGGTCCAAAATTCTGGCGACGGCTCTCGGGAAGCTGGACACTCTGCTAAGTGCAAGTGCCCCAAAAGGCCAGGTCTGGATCCCAGAGGCCAAGCTGCCAGAGAAATGCCGGTGCTGGTGGTCCCGATCACCGACCCCATGTGTGGTGCGAAATCGCAAGCCGCCGCTCTTGGGGAATTTTTGACGTGGCGCCGGGCGCCTTTGCCCCGGGTCTGTGCTCAGGACCTCCAATTCACCCTGGGCACCAAATCCAGAGGCAATGTCTCGGGACCGACAGAGACCACCTCTAGGGTCCAAAATTCTGGCGACGGCTCTCGGGAAGCTGGGCACTCTGCTAAGTGCAAGTGCCCCAAAAGGCCAGGTCTGGATCCCAGAGGCCAAGCTGTCAGAGAAATGCCGGTGCTGGTGCTCCCGATCACCGACCCCATGTGTGGTGCGAAATCGCAAGCGGCAGCTCTTGGGGAATTCTTGACGTGGCACCGGGCGCCTTCGCCCCAGACCTGCGCTCAGGGGAGACAGGTTCACCCTGGGCACCAAATCCAGAGGCAATGTCTCGGGACCGACAGAGACCACCTCTAGGGTCCAAAATTCTGACGACGGCTCTCGGGAAGCTGGACACTCTGCTAAGTGCAAGTGCCCCAAAAGGCCAGGTCTGGATCCCAGAGGGAAGGTGTCAGAGAAATGCCGGTGCTGGTGCTCCCGATCACCGACCCCATGTGTGGTGCGAAATCGCAAGCCGCCGCTCTTGGGGAATTTTTGACGTGGCGCCGGGCGCCTTCGCCCCGGGTCTGTGCTCAGGACCTCCAATTCACCCTGGGCACCAAATCCAGAGGCAATGTCTCGGGACCGACAGAGACCACCTCTAGGGTCCAAAATTCTGGCGACGGCTCTCGGGAAGCTGGACACTCTGCTAGGTGCAAGTGCCCCAAAAGGCCAGGTCTGGATCCCAGAGGCCAAGCTGCCAGAGAAATGCCGGTGCTGGTGGTCCCGATCACCGACCCCATGTGTGGTGCGAAATCGCAAGCGGCCGCTCTTGGGGAATTCTTGACGTGGCGCCGGGCGCCTTTGCCCTGGGTCTGTGCTCAGGACCTCCAATTCACCCTGGGCACCAAATCCAGAGGCAATGTCTCGGGACCGACAGAGACCACCTCTAGGGTCCAAAATTCTGGCAACGGCTCTCGGGAAGCTGGGCACTCTGCTAAGTGCAAGTGCCCCAAAAGGCCAGGTCTGGATCCCAGAGGCCAAGCTGTCAGAGAAATGCCGGTGCTGGTGGTCCCGATCACCGACCCCATGTGTGGTGCGAAATCGCAAGCGGCAGCTCTTGGGGAATTCTTGACGTGGCGCCGGGCGCCTTCGCCCCAGACCTGCGCTCAGGGCAGACAGGTTCACCCTGGGCACCAAATCCAGAGGCAATGTCTCGGGACCGACAGAGACCACCTCTAGGGTCCAAAATTCTGACGACGGCTCTCGGGAAGCTGGACACTCTGCTAAGTGCAAGTGCCCCAAAAGGCCAGGTCTGGATCCCAGAGGGAAGGTGTCAGAGAAATGCCGGTGCTGGTGGTCCCGATCACCGACCCCATGTGTGGTGCGAAATCGCAAGCGGCCGCTCTTGGGGAATTCTTGACGTGGCGCCGGGCGCCTCCGCCCCAAACCTGCGCTCAGGGCAGACAGGTTCACCCTGGGCACCAAATCCAGAGGCAATGTCTCGGGACCGACAGAGACCACCTCTAGGGTCCAAAATTCTGACGACGGCTCTCGGGAAGCTGGACACTCTGCTAGGTGCAAGTGCCCCAAAAGGCCAGGTCTGGACCTCAGAGGCCAAGCTGTCAGAGAAATGCCGGTGCTGGTGGTCCCGATCACCGACCCCATGTGTGGTGCCAAATCGCAAGCGGCCGCTCTTGGGGAATTCTTGACGTGGCGCCGGGCGCCTTCGCCCCAGAACTGCGTTCAGGGCAGACAAGTTCACCCTGGGCACCAAATCCAGAGGCAATGTCTCGGGACCGACAGAGACCACCTCTAGGGTCCAAAATTCTGGCGACGGCTCTCGGGAAGCTGGACACTCTGCTAGGTGCAAGTGCCCCAAAAGGCCAGGTCTGGACCTCAGAGGCCAAGCTGTCAGAGAAATGCTGGTGCTGGTGCTCCCGATCACCGACCCCATGTGTGGTGCGAAATCGCAAGCGGCCGCTCTTGGGGAATTTTTGACGTGGCGCCGGGCGCCTTCGCCCTGGGTCTGTGCTCAGGACCTCCAATTCACCCTGGGCACCAAATCCAGAGGCAATGTCTCGGGACCGACAGAGACCACCTCTAGGGTCCAAAATTCTGGCGACGGCTCTCGGGAAGCTGGACACTCTGCTAAGTGCAAGTGCCCCAAAAGGCCAGGTCTGGATCCCAGAGGCCAAGCTGTCAGAGAAATGCTGGTGCTGGTGGTCCCGATCACCGACCCCATGTGTGGTGCGAAATCGCAAGCGGCAGCTCTTGGGGAATTCTTGACGTGGCGCCGGGCACCTTCGCCCCAGACCTGCGCTCAGGGCAGACAGGTTCACCCTGGGCACCAAATCCAGAGGCAATGTCTCGGGACCGACAGAGACCACCTCTAGGGTCCAAAATTCTGGCGACGGCTCTCGGGAAGCTGGACACTCTGCTAGGTGCAAGTGCCCCAAAAGGCCAGGTCTGGATCCCAGAGGCCAAGCTGTCAGAGAAATGCCGGTGCTGGTGGTCCCGATCACCGACCCCATGTGTGGTGCGAAATCGCAAGCGGCAGCTCTTGGGGAATTCTTGATGTGGCGCCGGGCACCTTCGCCCCAGACCTGCGCTCAGGGCAGACAGGTTCACCCTGGGCACCAAATCCAGAGGCAATGTCTCGGGACCGACAGAGACCACCTCTAGGGTCCAAAATTCTGGCGACGGCTCTCGGGAAGCTGGACACTCTGCTAGGTGCAAGTGCCCCAAAAGGCCAGGTCTGGACCTCAGAGGCCAAGCTGTCAGAGAAATGCTGGTGCTGGTGCTCCCGATCACCGACCCCATGTGTGGTGCGAAATCGCAAGCCGCCGCTCTTGGGGAATTTTTGACGTGGCGCCGGGCGCCTTCGCCCCGGGTCTGTGCTCAGGACCTCCAATTCACCCTGGGCACCAAATCCAGAGGCAATGTCTCGGGACCGACAGAGACCACCTCTAGGGTCCAAAATTCTGGCGACGGCTCTCGGGAAGCTGGACACTCTGCTAAGTGCAAGTGCCCCAAAAGGCCAGGTCTGGATCCCAGAGGCCAAGCTGCCACAGAAATGCCGGTGCTGGTGGTCCCGATCACCGACCCCATGTGTGGTGCGAAATCGCAAGCCGCCGCTCTTGGGGAATTTTTGACGTGGCGCCGGGCGCCTTTGCCCCGGGTCTGTGCTCAGGACCTCCAATTCACCCTGGGCACCAAATCCAGAGGCAATGTCTCGGGACCGACAGAGACCACCTCTAGGGTCCAAAATTCTGGCGACGGCTCTCGGGAAGCTGGGCACTCTGCTAAGTGCAAGTGCCCCAAAAGGCCAGGTCTGGATCCCAGAGGCCAAGCTGTCAGAGAAATGCCGGTGCTGGTGCTCCCGATCACCGACCCCATGTGTGGTGCGAAATCGCAAGCGGCAGCTCTTGGGGAATTCTTGACGTGGCGCCGGGCACCTTCGCCCCAGACCTGCGCTCAGGGCAGACAGGTTCACCCTGGGCACCAAATCCAGAGGCAATGTCTCGGGACCGACAGAGACCACCTCTAGGGTCCAAAATTCTGACGACGGCTCTCGGGAAGCTGGACACTCTGCTAAGTGCAAGTGCCCCAAAAGGCCAGGTCTGGATCCCAGAGGGAAGGTGTCAGAGAAATGCCGGTGCTGGTGGTCCCGATCACCGACCCCATGTGTGGTGCGAAATCGCAAGCGGCAGCTCTTGGGGAATTCTTGACGTGGCGCCGGGCGCCTCCGCCCCAAACCTGCGCTCAGGGCAGACAGGTTCACCCTGGGCACCAAATCCAGAGGCAATGTCTCGGGACCGACAGAGACCACCTCTAGGGTCCAAAATTCTGACGACGGCTCTCGGGAAGCTGGACACTCTGCTAGGTACAAGTGCCCCAAAAGGCCAGGTCTGGACCTCAGAGGCCAAGCTGTCAGAGAAATGCCGGTGCTGGTGGTCCCAATCACCGACCCCATGTGTGGTGCGAAATCGCAAGCCGCCGCTCTTGGGGAATTTTTGACGTGGCGCCGGGCGCCTTTGCCCCGGGTCTGTGCTCAGGACCTCCAATTCACCCTGGGCACCAAATCCAGAGGCAATGTCTCGGGACCGACAGAGACCACCTCTAGGGTCCAAAATTCTGGCGACGGCTCTCGGGAAGCTGGGCACTCTGCTAAGTGCAAGTGCCCCAAAAGGCCAGGTCTGGATCCCAGAGGCCAAGCTGTCAGAGAAATGCCGGTGCTGGTGCTCCCGATCACCGACCCCATGTGTGGTGCGAAATCGCAAGCGGCAGCTCTTGGGGAATTCTTGACGTGGCGCCGGGCGCCTTCGCCCCAGACCTACGCTCAGGGCAGACAGGTTCACCCTGGGCACCAAATCCAGAGGCAATGTCTCGGGACCGACAGAGACCACCTCTAGGGTCCAAAATTCTGACGACGGCTCTCGGGAAGCTGGACACTCTGCTAAGTGCAAGTGCCCCAAAAGGCCAGGTCTGGATCCCAGAGGGAAGGTGTCAGAGAAATGCCGGTGCTGGTGGTCCCGATCACCGACCCCATGTGTGGTGCGAAATCGCAAGCGGCAGCTCTTGGGGAATTCTTGACGTGGCGCCGGGCGCCTTCGCCCCAGACCTACGCTCAGGGCAGACAGGTTCACCCTGGGCACCAAATCCAGAGGCAATGTCTCGGGACCGACAGAGACCACCTCTAGGGTCCAAAATTCTGACGACGGCTCTCGGGAAGCTGGACACTCTGCTAAGTGCAAGTGCCCCAAAAGGCCAGGTCTGGATCCCAGAGGGAAGGTGTCAGAGAAATGCCGGTGCTGGTGGTCCCGATCACCGACCCCATGTGTGGTGCGAAATCGCAAGCGGCAGCTCTTGGGGAATTCTTGACGTGGCGCCGGGCGCCTCCGCCCCAGACCTGCGCTCAGGGCAGACAGGTTCACCCTGGGCACCAAATCCAGAGGCAATGTCTCGGGACCGACAGAGACCACCTCTAGGGTCCAAAATTCTGACGACGGCTCTCGGGAAGCTGGACACTCTGCTAGGTGCAAGTGCCCCAAAAGGCCAGGTCTGGACCTCAGAGGCCAAGCTGTCAGAGAAATGCCGGTGCTGGTGGTCCCGATCACCGACCCCATGTGTGGTGCGAAATCGCAAGCGGCAGCTCTTGGGGAATTCTTGACGTGGCGCCGGGCGCCTTCGCCCCAGACCTGCGCTCAGGGCAGACAGGTTCACCCTGGGCACCAAATCCAGAGGCAATGTCTCGGGACCGACAGAGACCACCTCTAGGGTCCAAAATTCTGGCGACGGCTCTCGGGAAGCTGGACACTCTGCTAGGTGCAAGTGCCCCAAAAGGCCAGGTCTGGATCCCAGAGGCCAAGCTGTCAGAGAAATGCCGGTGCTGGTGGTCCCGATCACCGACCCCATGTGTGGTGCGAAATCGCAAGCGGCAGCTCTTGGGGAATTCTTGACGTGGCGCCGGACGCCTTCGCCCCAGACCTGCGCTCAGGGCAGAAAGGTTCACCCTGGGCACCAAATCCAGAGGCAATGTCTCGGGACCGACAGAGACCACCTCTAGGGTCCAAAATTCTGGCGACGGCTCTCGGGAAGCTGGACACTCTGCTAAGTGCAAGTGCCCCAAAAGGCCAGGTCTGGATCCCAGAGGCCAAGCTGTCAGAGAAATGCCGGTGCTGGTGGTCCCGATCACCGACCCCATGTGTGGTGCGAAATCGCAAGCGGCAGCTCTTGGGGAATTCTTGACGTGGCGCCGGGCACCTTCGCCCCAGACCTGCGCTCAGGGCAGACAGGTTCACCCTGGGCACCAAATCCAGAGGCAATGTCTCGGGACCGACAGAGACCACCTCTAGGGTCCAAAATTCTGGCGACGGCTCTCGGGAAGCTGGACACTCTGCTAGGTGCAAGTGCCCCAAAAGGCCAGGTCTGGATCCCAGAGGCCAAGCTGTCAGAGAAATGCCAGTGCTGGTGGTCCCGATCACCGACCCCATGTGTGGTGCGAAATCGCAAGCGGCCGCTCTTGGGGAATTCTTGACGTGGCGCCGGACGCCTTCGCCCCAGACCTGCGCTCAGGGCAGAAAGGTTCACCCTGGGCACCAAATCCAGAGGCAATGTCTCGGGACCGACAGAGACCACCTCTAGGGTCCAAAATTCTGGCGACGGCTCTCGGGAAGCTGGACACTCTGCTAGGTGCAAGTGCCCCAAAAGGCCAGGTCTGGACCTCAGAGGCCAAGCTGTCAGAGAAATGCCGGTGCTGGTGGTCCCGATCACTGACCCCATGTGTGGTGCGAAATCGCAAGCCGCCGCTCTTGGGGAATTCTTGACGTGGCGCCGGGCGCCTTTGCCCCGGGTCTGTGCTCAGGACCTCCAATTCACCCTGGGCACCAAATCCAGAGGCAATGTCTCGGGACCGACAGAGACCACCTCTAGGGTCCAAAATTCTGGCGACGGCTCTCGGGAAGCTGGACACTCTGCTAAGTGCAAGTGCCCCAAAAGGCCAGGTCTGGATCCCAGAGGCCAAGCTGTCAGAGAAATGCCGGTGCTGGTGGTCCCGATCACCGACCCCATGTGTGGTGCGAAATCGCAAGCTGCCGCTCTTGGGGAATTTTTGACGTGGCGCCGGGCGCCTTTGCCCCGGGTCTGTGCTCAGGACCTCCAATTCACCCTGGGCACCAAATCCAGAGGCAATGTCTCGGGACCGACAGAGACCACCTCTAGGGTCCAAAATTCTGGCGACGGCTCTCGGGAAGCTGGGCACTCTGCTAGGTGCAAGTGCCCCAAAAGGCCAGGTCTGGATCCCAGAGGCCAAGCTGTCAGAGAAATGCCGGTGCTGGTGGTCCCGATCACCGACCCCATGTGTGGTGCGAAATCGCAAGCGGCAGCTCTTGGGGAATTCTTGATGTGGCGCCGGGCACCTTCGCCCCAGACCTGCGCTCAGGGCAGACAGGTTCACCCTGGGCACCAAATCCAGAGGCAATGTCTCGGGACCGACAGAGACCACCTCTAGGGTCCAAAATTCTGGCGACGGCTCTCGGGAAGCTGGACACTCTGCTAGGTGCAAGTGCCCCAAAAGGCCAGGTCTGGACCTCAGAGGCCAAGCTGTCAGAGAAATGCTGGTGCTGGTGCTCCCGATCACCGACCCCATGTGTGGTGCGAAATCGCAAGCCGCCGCTCTTGGGGAATTTTTGACGTGGCGCCGGGCGCCTTCGCCCCGGGTCTGTGCTCAGGACCTCCAATTCACCCTGGGCACCAAATCCAGAGGCAATGTCTCGGGACCGACAGAGACCACCTCTAGGGTCCAAAATTCTGGCGACGGCTCTCGGGAAGCTGGACACTCTGCTAAGTGCAAGTGCCCCAAAAGGCCAGGTCTGGATCCCAGAGGCCAAGCTGCCAGAGAAATGCCGGTGCTGGTGGTCCCGATCACCGACCCCATGTGTGGTGCGAAATCGCAAGCCGCCGCTCTTGGGGAATTTTTGACGTGGCGCCGGGCGCCTTTGCCCCGGGTCTGTGCTCAGGACCTCCAATTCACCCTGGGCACCAAATCCAGAGGCAATGTCTCGGGACCGACAGAGACCACCTCTAGGGTCCAAAATTCTGGCGACGGCTCTCGGGAAGCTGGACACTCTGCTAAGTGCAAGTGCCCCAAAAGGCCAGGTCTGGATCCCAGAGGGAAGGTGTCAGAGAAATGCCGGTGCTGGTGGTCCCGATCACCGACCCCATGTGTGGTGCGAAATCGCAAGCGGCAGCTCTTGGGGAATTCTTGACGTGGCGCCGGGCGCCTCCGCCCCAGACCTGCGCTCAGGGCAGACAGGTTCACCCTGGGCACCAAATCCAGAGGCAATGTCTCGGGACCGACAGAGACCACCTCTAGGGTCCAAAATTCTGGCGACGGCTCTCGGGAAGCTGGACACTCTGCTAGGTGCAAGTGCCCCAAAAGGCCAGGTCTGGACCTCAGAGGCCAAGCTGTCAGAGAAATGCCGGTGCTGGTGGTCCCGATCACCGACCCCATGTGTGGTGCGAAATCGCAAGCGGCAGCTCTTGGGGAATTCTTGACGTGGCGCCGGGCGCCTTCGCCCCAGACCTGCGCTCAGGGCAGACAGGTTCACCCTGGGCACCAAATCCAGAGGCAATGTCTCGGGACCGACAGAGACCACCTCTAGGGTCCAAAATTCTGGCGACGGCTCTCGGGAAGCTGGACACTCTGCTAGGTGCAAGTGCCCCAAAAGGCCAGGTCTGGATCCCAGAGGCCAAGCTGTCAGAGAAATGCCGGTGCTGGTGGTCCCGATCACCGACCCCATGTGTGGTGCGAAATCGCAAGCGGCAGCTCTTGGGGAATTCTTGACGTGGCGCCGGGCGCCTTCGCCCCAGACCTGCGCTCAGGGCAGACAGGTTCACCCTGGGCACCAAATCCAGAGGCAATGTCTCGGGACCGACAGAGACCACCTCTAGGGTCCAAAATTCTGGCGACGGCTCTCGGGAAGCTGGACACTCTGCTAGGTGCAAGTGCCCCAAAAGGCCAGGTCTGGACCTCAGAGGCCAAGCTGTCAGAGAAATGCCGGTGCTGGTGGTCCCGATCACCGACCCCATGTGTGGTGCGAAATCGCAAGCCGCCGCTCTTGGGGAATTTTTGACGTGGCGCCGGGCGCCTTCGCCCCAGACCTGCGCTCAGGGCAGACAGGTTCACCCTGGGCACCAAATCCAGAGGCAATGTCTCGGGACCGACAGAGACCACCTCTAGGGTCCAAAATTCTGGCGACGGCTCTCGGGAAGCTGGGCACTCTGCTAAGTGCAAGTGCCCCAAAAGGCCAGGTCTGGATCCCAGAGGCCAAGCTGTCAGAGAAATGCCGGTGCTGGTGCTCCCGATCACCGACCCCATGTGTGGTGCGAAATCGCAAGCGGCAGCTCTTGGGGAATTCTTGACGTGGCGCCGGGCGCCTTCGCCCCAGACCTGCGCTCAGGACCTCCAATTCACCCTGGGCACCAAATCCAGAGGCAATGTCTCGGGACCGACAGAGACCACCTCTAGGGTCCAAAATTCTGGCGACGGCTCTCGGGAAGCTGGACACTCTGCTAAGTGCAAGTGCCCCAAAAGGCCAGGTCTGGATCCCAGAGGGAAGGTGTCAGAGAAATGCCGGTGCTGGTGGTCCCGATCACCGACCCCATGTGTGGTGCGAAATCGCAAGCGGCAGCTCTTGGGGAATTCTTGACGTGGCGCCGGGCGCCTCCGCCCCAGACCTGCGCTCAGGGCAGACAGGTTCACCCTGGGCACCAAATCCAGAGGCAATGTCTCGGGACCGACAGAGACCACCTCTAGGGTCCAAAATTCTGGCGACGGCTCTCGGGAAGCTGGACACTCTGCTAGGTGCAAGTGCCCCAAAAGGCCAGGTCTGGACCTCAGAGGCCAAGCTGTCAGAGAAATGCCGGTGCTGGTGGTCCCGATCACCGACCCCATGTGTGGTGCGAAATCGCAAGCGGCAGCTCTTGGGGAATTCTTGACGTGGCGCCGGGCGCCTTCGCCCCAGACCTGCGCTCAGGGCAGACAGGTTCACCCTGGGCACCAAATCCAGAGGCAATGTCTCGGGACCGACAGAGACCACCTCTAGGGTCCAAAATTCTGGCGACGGCTCTCGGGAAGCTGGACACTCTGCTAGGTGCAAGTGCCCCAAAAGGCCAGGTCTGGACCTCAGAGGCCAAGCTGTCAGAGAAATGCCGGTGCTGGTGGTCCCGATCACTGACCCCATGTGTGGTGCGAAATTGCAAGCGGCAGCTCTTGGGGAATTCTTGACGTGGCGCCGCGCGCCTCCGCCCCAGACCTGCGCTCAGGGCAGACAGGTTCACCCTGGGCACCAAATCCAGAGGCAATGTCTCGGGACCGACAGAGACCACCTCTAGGGTCCAAAATTCTGGCGACGGCTCTCGGGAAGCTGGACACTCTGCTAAGTGCAAGTGCCCCAAAAGGCCAGGTCTGGATCCCAGAGGCCAAGCTGTCAGAGAAATGCCGGTGCTGGTGGTCCCGATCACCGACCCCATGTGTGGTGCGAAATCGCAAGCGGCCGCTCTTGGGGAATTCTTGACGTGGCGCCGGGCGCCTTCGCCCCAGACCTGCGCTCAGGGCAGACAGGTTCACCCTGGGCACCAAATCCAGAGGCAATGTCTCGGGACCGACAGAGACCACCTCTAGGGTCCAAAATTCTGGCGACGGCTCTCGGGAAGCTGGACACTCTGCTAGGTGCAAGTGCCCCAAAAGGCCAGGTCTGGATCCCAGAGGCCAAGCTGTCAGAGAAATGCCGGTGCTGGTGGTCCTGATCACCGACCCCATGTGTGGTGCGAAATCGCAAGCGGCAGCTCTTGGGGAATTCTTGACGTGGCGCCGGGCGCCTTCGCCCCAGACCTGCGCTCAGGGCAGAAAGGTTCACCCTGGGCACCAAATCCAGAGGCAATGTCTCGGGACCGACAGAGACCACCTCTAGGGTCCAAAATTTTGGCGACGGCTCTCGGGAAGTTGGACACTCTGCTAGGTGCAAGTGCCCCAAAAGGCTGGGTCTGGACCTCAGAGGCCAAGCTGTCAGAGAAATGCCGGTGCTGGTGGTCCCGATCACCGACCCCATGTGTGGTGCGAAATCGCAAGCCGCCGCTCTTGGGGAATTCTTGACGTGGCGCCGGGCGCCTTCGCCCCAGACCTGCGCTCAGGGCAGACAGGTTCACCCTGGGCACCAAATCCAGAGGCAATGTCTCGGGACCGACAGAGACCACCTCTAGGGTCCAAAATTCTGGCGACGGCTCTCGGGAAGCTGGACACTCTGCTAGGTGCAAGTGCCCCAAAAGGCCAGGTCTGGACCTCAGAGGCCAAGCTGTCAGAGAAATGCTGGTGCTGGTGGTCCCGATCACCGACCCCATGTGTGGTGCGAAATCGCAAGCCGCCGCTCTTGGGGAATTTTTGACGTGGCGCCGGGCGCCTTCGCCCCGGGTCTGTGCTCAGGACCTCCAATTCACCCTGGGCACCAAATCCAGAGGCAATGTCTCGGGACCGACAGAGACCACCTCTAGGGTCCAAAATTCTGGCGACGGCTCTCGGGAAGCTGGACACTCTGCTAAGTGCAAGTGCCCCAAAAGGCCAGGTCTGGATCCCAGAGGCCAAGCTGTCAGAGAAATGCCGGTGCTGGTGGTCCCGATCACCGACCCCATGTGTGGTGCGAAATCGCAAGCGGCAGCTCTTGGGGAATTCTTGACGTGGCGCCGGGCACCTTCGCCCCAGACCTGCGCTCAGGGCAGACAGGTTCACCCTGGGCACCAAATCCAGAGGCAATGTCTCGGGACCGACAGAGACCACCTCTAGGGTCCAAAATTCTGGCGACGGCTCTCGGGAAGCTGGACACTCTGCTAGGTGCAAGTGCCCCAAAAGGCCATGTCTGGATCCCAGAGGCCAAGCTGTCAGAGAAATGCCAGTGCTGGTGGTCCCGATCACCGACCCCATGTGTGGTGCGAAATCGCAAGCGGCCGCTCTTGGGGAATTCTTGACGTGGCGCCGGACGCCTTCGCCCCAGACCTGCGCTCAGGGCAGAAAGGTTCACCCTGGGCACCAAATCCAGAGGCAATGTCTTGGGACCGACAGAGACCACCTCTAGGGTCCAAAATTCTGGCGACGGCTCTCGGGAAGCTGGACACTTTGCTAAGTGCAAGTGCCCCAAAAGGCCAGGTCTGGATCCCAGAGGCCAAGCTGTCAGAGAAATGCCGGTGCTGGTGGTCCCGATCACCGACCCCATGTGTGGTGCGAAATCGCAAGCGGCAGCTCTTGGGGAATTCTTGACGTGGCGCCGGGCGCCTTCGCCCCAGACCTGCGCTCAGGGCAGACAGGTTCACCCTGGGCACCAAATCCAGAGGCAATGTCTTGGGACCGACAGAGACCACCTCTAGGGTCCAAAATTCTGGCGACGGCTCTCGGGAAGCTGGACACTCTGCTAGGTGCAAGTGCCCCAAAAGGCCAGGTCTGGACCTCAGAGGCCAAGCTGTCAGAGAAATGCCGGTGCTGGTGGTCCCGATCACTGACCCCATGTGTGGTGCGAAATCGCAAGCCGCCGCTCTTGGGGAATTCTTGACGTGGCACCGGGCGCCTTTGCCCCGGGTCTGTGCTCACGACCTCCAATTCACCCTGGGCACCAAATCCAGAGGCAATGTCTCGGGACCGACAGAGACCACCTCTAGGGTCCAAAATTCTGGCGACGGCTCTCGGGAAGCTGGACACTCTGCTAAGTGCAAGTGCCCCAAAAGGCCAGGTCTGGATCCCAGAGGCCAAGCTGCCAGAGAAATGCCGGTGCTGGTGGTCCCGATCACCGACCCCATGTGTGGTGCGAAATCGCAAGCCGCCGCTCTTGGGGAATTTTTGACGTGGCGCCGGGCGCCTTTGCCCCGGGTCTGTGCTCAGGACCTCCAATTCACCCTGGGCACCAAATCCAGAGGCAATGTCTCGGGACCGACAGAGACCACCTCTAGGGTCCAAAATTCTGGCGACGGCTCTCGGGAAGCTGGACACTCTGCTAGGTGCAAGTGCCCCAAAAGGCCAGGTCTGGACCTCAGAGGCCAAGCTGTCAGAGAAATGCCGGTGCTGGTGGTCCCGATCACTGACCCCATGTGTGGTGCGAAATCGCAAGCGGCAGCTCTTGGGGAATTCTTGACGTGGCGCCGCGCGCCTCCGCCCCAGACCTGCGCTCAGGGCAGACAGGTTCACCCTGGGCACCAAATCCAGAGGCAATGTCTCGGGACCGACAGAGACCACCTCTAGGGTCCAAAATTCTGGCGACGTCTCTCGGGAAGCTGGACACTCTGCTAAGTGCAAGTGCCCCAAAAGGCCAGGTCTGGATCCCAGAGGCCAAGCTGTCAGAGAAATGCCGGTGCTGGTGGTCCCGATCACCGACCCCATGTGTGGTGCGAAATCGCAAGCGGCCGCTCTTGGGGAATTCTTGACGTGGCGCCGGGCGCCTTCGCCCCAGACCTGCGCTCAGGGCAGACAGGTTCACCCTGGGCACCAAATCCAGAGGCAATGTCTCGGGACCGACAGAGACCACCTCTAGGGTCCAAAATTCTGGCGACGGCTCTCGGGAAGCTGGACACTCTGCTAGGTGCAAGTGCCCCAAAAGGCCAGGTCTGGATCCCAGAGGCCAAGCTGTCAGAGAAATGCCGGTGCTGGTGGTCCCGATCACCGACCCCATGTGTGGTGCGAAATCGCAAGCGGCAGCTCTTGGGGAATTCTTGACGTGGCGCCGGGCGCCTTCGCCCCAGACCTGCGCTCAGGGCAGAAAGGTTCACCCTGGGCACCAAATCCAGAGGCAATGTCTCGGGACCGACAGAGACCACCTCTAGGGTCCAAAATTTTGGCGACGGCTCTCGGGAAGTTGAACACTCTGCTAGGTGCAAGTGCCCCAAAAGGCTGGGTCTGGACCTCAGAGGCCAAGCTGTCAGAGAAATGCCGGTGCTGGTGGTCCCGATCACCGACCCCATGTGTGGTGCGAAATCGCAAGCCGCCGCTCTTGGGGAATTCTTGACGTGGCGCCGGGCGCCTTCGCCCCAGACCTGCGCTCAGGGCAGACAGGTTCACCCTGGGCACCAAATCCAGAGGCAATGTCTCGGGACCGACAGAGACCACCTCTAGGGTCCAAAATTCTGACGACGGCTCTCGGGAAGCTGGACACTCTGCTAGGTGCAAGTGCCCCAAAAGGCCAGGTCTGGACCTCAGAGGCCAAGCTGTCAGAGAAATGCTGGTGCTGGTGGTCCCGATCACCGACCCCATGTGTGGTGCGAAATCGCAAGCCGCCGCTCTTGGGGAATTTTTGACGTGGCGCCGGGCGCCTTTGCCCCGGGTCTGTGCTCAGGACCTCCAATTCACCCTGGGCACCAAATCCAGAGGCAATGTCTCGGGACCGACAGAGACCACCTCTAGGGTCCAAAATTCTGGCGACGGCTCTCGGGAAGCTGGACACTCTGCTAAGTGCAAGTGCCCCAAAAGGCCAGGTCTGGATCCCAGAGGCCAAGCTGTCAGAGAAATGCCGGTGCTGGTGGTCCCGATCACCGACCCCATGCGTGGTGCGAAATCGCAAGCGGCAGCTCTTGGGGAATTCTTGACGTGGCGCCGGGCACCTTCGCCCCAGACCTGCGCTCAGGGCAGACAGGTTCACCCTGGGCACCAAATCCAGAGGCAATGTCTCGGGACCGACAGAGACCACCTCTAGGGTCCAAAATTCTGGCGACGGCTCTCGGGAAGCTGGACACTCTGCTAGGTGCAAGTGCCCCAAAAGGCCAGGTCTGGATCCCAGAGGCCAAGCTGTCAGAGAAATGCCAGTGCTGGTGGTCCCGATCACCGACCCCATGTGTGGTGCGAAATCGCAAGCGGCCGCTCTTGGGGAATTTTTGACGTGGCGCCGGGCGCCTTCGCCCCGGGTCTGTGCTCAGGACCTCCAATTCACCCTGGGCACCAAATCCAGAGGCAATGTCTCGGGACCGACAGAGACCACCTCTAGGGTCCAAAATTCTGGCGACGGCTCTCGGGAAGCTGGACACTCTGCTAAGTGCAAGTGCCCCAAAAGGCCAGGTCTGGATCCCAGAGGCCAAGCTGTCAGAGAAATGCCGGTGCTGGTGGTCCCGATCACCGACCCCATGTGTGGTGCGAAATCGCAAGCGGCAGCTCTTGGGGAATTCTTGACGTGGCGCCGGGCACCTTCGCCCCAGACCTGCGCTCAGGGCAGACAGGTTCACCCTGGGCACCAAATCCAGAGGCAATGTCTCGGGACCGACAGAGACCACCTCTAGGGTCCAAAATTCTGGCGACGGCTCTCGGGAAGCTGGACACTCTGCTAGGTGCAAGTGCCCCAAAAGGCCATGTCTGGATCCCAGAGGCCAAGCTGTCAGAGAAATGCCAGTGCTGGTGGTCCCGATCACCGACCCCATGTGTGGTGCGAAATCGCAAGCGGCCGCTCTTGGGGAATTCTTGACGTGGCGCCGGACGCCTTCGCCCCAGACCTGCGCTCAGGGCAGAAAGGTTCACCCTGGGCACCAAATCCAGAGGCAATGTCTCGGGACCGACAGAGACCACCTCTAGGGTCCAAAATTCTGGCGACGGCTCTCGGGAAGCTGGACACTTTGCTAAGTGCAAGTGCCCCAAAAGGCCAGGTCTGGATCCCAGAGGCCAAGCTGTCAGAGAAATGCCGGTGCTGGTGGTCCCGATCACCGACCCCATGTGTGGTGCGAAATCGCAAGCGGCAGCTCTTGGGGAATTCTTGACGTGGCGCCGGGCGCCTTCGCCCCAGACCTGCGCTCAGGGCAGACAGGTTCACCCTGGGCACCAAATCCAGAGGCAATGTCTTGGGACCGACAGAGACCACCTCTAGGGTCCAAAATTCTGGCGACGGCTCTCGGGAAGCTGGACACTCTGCTAGGTGCAAGTGCCCCAAAAGGCCAGGTCTGGACCTCAGAGGCCAAGCTGTCAGAGAAATGCCGGTGCTGGTGGTCCCGATCACTGACCCCATGTGTGGTGCGAAATCGCAAGCCGCCGCTCTTGGGGAATTCTTGACGTGGCGCCGGGCGCCTTTGCCCCGGGTCTGTGCTCACGACCTCCAATTCACCCTGGGCACCAAATCCAGAGGCAATGTCTCGGGACCGACAGAGACCACCTCTAGGGTCCAAAATTCTGGCGACGGCTCTCGGGAAGCTGGACACTCTGCTAGGTGCAAGTGCCCCAAAAGGCCAGGTCTGGATCCCAGAGGCCAAGCTGTCAGAGAAATGCCGGTGCTGGTGGTCCCGATCACCGACCCCATGTGTGGTGCGAAATCGCAAGCCGCCGCTCTTGGGGAATTTTTGACGTGGCGCCGGGCGCCTTTGCCCCGGGTCTGTGCTCAGGACCTCCAATTCACCCTGGGCACCAAATCCAGAGGCAATGTCTCGGGACCGACAGAGACCACCTCTAGGGTCCAAAATTCTGGCGACGGCTCTCGGGAAGCTGGACACTCTGCTAGGTGCAAGTGCCCCAAAAGGCCAGGTCTGGACCTCAGAGGCCAAGCTGTCAGAGAAATGCCGGTGCTGGTGGTCCCGATCACTGACCCCATGTGTGGTGCGAAATCGCAAGCGGCAGCTCTTGGGGAATTCTTGACGTGGCGCCGCGCGCCTCCGCCCCAGACCTGCGCTCAGGGCAGACAGGTTCACCCTGGGCACCAAATCCAGAGGCAATGTCTCGGGACCGACAGAGACCACCTCTAGGGTCCAAAATTCTGGCGACGGCTCTCGGGAAGCTGGACACTCTGCTAAGTGCAAGTGCCCCAAAAGGCCAGGTCTGGATCCCAGAGGCCAAGCTGTCAGAGAAATGCCGGTGCTGGTGGTCCCGATCACCGACCCCATGTGTGGTGCGAAATCGCAAGCGGCCGCTCTTGGGGAATTCTTGACGTGGCGCCGGGCGCCTTCGCCCCAGACCTGCGCTCAGGGCAGACAGGTTCACCCTGGGCACCAAATCCAGAGGCAATGTCTCGGGACCGACAGAGACCACCTCTAGGGTCCAAAATTCTGGCGACGGCTCTCGGGAAGCTGGACACTCTGCTAGGTGCAAGTGCCCCAAAAGGCCAGGTCTGGATCCCAGAGGCCAAGCTGTCAGAGAAATGCCGGTGCTGGTGGTCCCGATCACCGACCCCATGTGTGGTGCGAAATCGCAAGCGGCAGCTCTTGGGGAATTCTTGACGTGGCGCCGGGCGCCTTCGCCCCAGACCTGCGCTCAGGGCAGAAAGGTTCACCCTGGGCACCAAATCCAGAGGCAATGTCTCGGGACCGACAGAGACCACCTCTAGGGTCCAAAATTTTGGCGACGGCTCTCGGGAAGTTGGACACTCTGCTAGGTGCAAGTGCCCCAAAAGGCTGGGTCTGGACCTCAGAGGCCAAGCTGTCAGAGAAATGCCGGTGCTGGTGGTCCCGATCACCGACCCCATGTGTGGTGCGAAATCGCAAGCCGCCGCTCTTGGGGAATTCTTGACGTGGCGCCGGGCGCCTTCGCCCCAGACCTGCGCTCAGGGCAGACAGGTTCACCCTGGGCACCAAATCCAGAGGCAATGTCTCGGGACCGACAGAGACCACCTCTAGGGTCCAAAATTCTGGCGACGGCTCTCGGGAAGCTGGACACTCTGCTAAGTGCAAGTGCCCCAAAAGGCCAGGTCTGGATCCCAGAGGCCAAGCTGCCAGAGAAATGCCGGTGCTGGTGGTCCCGATCACCGACCCCATGTGTGGTGCGAAATCGCAAGCCGCCGCTCTTGGGGAATTTTTGACGTGGCGCCGGGCGCCTTCGCCCCGGGTCTGTGCTCAGGACCTCCAATTCACCCTGGGCACCAAATCCAGAGGCAATGTCTCGGGACCGACAGAGACCACCTCTAGGGTCCAAAATTCTGGCGACGGCTCTCGGGAAGCTGGACACTCTGCTAGGTGCAAGTGCCCCAAAAGGCCAGGTCTGGACCTCAGAGGCCAAGCTGTCAGAGAAATGCCGGTGCTGGTGGTCCCGATCACCGACCCCATGTGTGGTGCGAAATCGCAAGCGGCAGCTCTTGGGGAATTCTTGACGTGGCGCCGCGCGCCTCCGCCCCAGACCTGCGCTCAGGGCAGACAGGTTCACCCTGGGCACCAAATCCAGAGGCAATGTCTCGGGACCGACAGAGACCACCTCTAGGGTCCAAAATTCTGGCGACGGCTCTCGGGAAGCTGGACACTCTGCTAAGTGCAAGTGCCCCAAAAGGCCAGGTCTGGATCCCAGAGGCCAAGCTGTCAGAGAAATGCCGGTGCTGGTGGTCCCGATCACCGACCCCATGTGTGGTGCGAAATCGCAAGCGGCCGCTCTTGGGGAATTCTTGACGTGGCGCCGGGCGCCTTCGCCCCAGACCTGCGCTCAGGGCAGACAGGTTCACCCTGGGCACCAAATCCAGAGGCAATGTCTCGGGACCGACAGAGACCACCTCTAGGGTCCAAAATTCTGGCGACGGCTCTCGGGAAGCTGGACACTCTGCTAGGTGCAAGTGCCCCAAAAGGCCAGGTCTGGATCCCAGAGGCCAAGCTGTCAGAGAAATGCCGGTGCTGGTGGTCCCGATCACCGACCCCATGTGTGGTGCGAAATCGCAAGCGGCAGCTCTTGGGGAATTCTTGACGTGGCGCCGGGCGCCTTCGCCCCAGACCTGCGCTCAGGGCAGAAAGGTTCACCCTGGGCACCAAATCCAGAGGCAATGTCTCGGGACCGACAGAGACCACCTCTAGGGTCCAAAATTTTGGCGACGGCTCTCGGGAAGTTGGACACTCTGCTAGGTGCAAGTGCCCCAAAAGGCTGGGTCTGGACCTCAGAGGCCAAGCTGTCAGAGAAATGCCGGTGCTGGTGGTCCCGATCACCGACCCCATGTGTGGTGCGAAATCGCAAGCGGCAGCTCTTGGGGAATTCTTGACGTGGCGCCGGGCACCTTCGCCCCAGACCTGCGCTCAGGGCAGACAGGTTCACCCTGGGCACCAAATCCAGAGGCAATGTCTCGGGACCGACAGAGACCACCTCTAGGGTCCAAAATTCTGGCGACGGCTCTCGGGAAGCTGGACACTCTGCTAGGTGCAAGTGCCCCAAAAGGCCATGTCTGGATCCCAGAGGCCAAGCTGTCAGAGAAATGCCAGTGCTGGTGGTCCCGATCACCGACCCCATGTGTGGTGCGAAATCGCAAGCGGCCGCTCTTGGGGAATTTTTGACGTGGCGCCGGGCGCCTTCGCCCCGGGTCTGTGCTCAGGACCTCCAATTCACCCTGGGCACCAAATCCAGAGGCAATGTCTCGGGACCGACAGAGACCACCTCTAGGGTCCAAAATTCTGGCGACGGCTCTCGGGAAGCTGGACACTCTGCTAAGTGCAAGTGCCCCAAAAGGCCAGGTCTGGATCCCAGAGGCCAAGCTGTCAGAGAAATGCCGGTGCTGGTGGTCCCGATCACCGACCCCATGTGTGGTGCGAAATCGCAAGCCGCCGCTCTTGGGGAATTTTTGACGTGGCGCCGGGCGCCTTCGCCCCGGGTCTGTGCTCAGGACCTCCAATTCACCCTGGGCACCAAATCCAGAGGCAATGTCTCGGGACCGACAGAGACCACCTCTAGGGTCCAAAATTCTGGCGACGGCTCTCGGGAAGCTGGACACTCTGCTAGGTGCAAGTGCCCCAAAAGGCCAGGTCTGGACCTCAGAGGCCAAGCTGTCAGAGAAATGCCGGTGCTGGTGG